>NC_136272.1:185000-472500 GCF_964187855.1 Myxine glutinosa | reverse complement strand
GTTTTGCAAAGCACCAAGGGGAGATAGCCCCTTGTTCTCCTTGGGTCTTCGAACCGCGAGACTGAGTCGCCACTTCCGGGCAGACGTGGAAAAGGCTTTCGGCACAATTTTCGCACGTACCTAAGTACCCACGCCGCTGCGGAAGCGGGGATCGAGTCTCGCACGAACCACGCGTAATTGAGTACGCCTGAGCGGATGGCGTACCACTTGGTCCGTGCTGTTACCTTGCTATTGGAACCCGATCAGAGCGATATAATTCGTACCACGCTAAGTCAATGATGGAAGGGACGAAACGGCCGAATCAAAGGAAGAACAGGTTTAATTATTATTTACACAATGTACACTGGTAGAAGAAGAAGAAGAGACACAGGGCAGTCTTAAGCAGTCTTAACTTATTTCCCAGACAATGGGGCACTCACACTCACAGGGGGGTGAAGGAAGAATTGTTCATGTGCTGAACGCGCCGGCCTTTGTCGTCCAGGAACAGATCCCCCGGCGTGGCCCTCTGGCGGTCACCGCACGTACCCCGGCGAAGGCAGGCAGGCAGGAAAATCCTCGCGGCGCGTATCTCAGCAAAGGCAGGCAGGCGGGAAAATACGCGCGTCTGTCACCCGGTACGGCTGTCTTTCACAGCGCGATTAATACAACTGCGCGCTTTCACTCTCGCAACTGAACTCAGCGCAACTTGCCCTCCAATTCCTCGGGGATCTGACTCCAGCTCAACTTCACTCATAACCCGTTGGCTTGCCCCTGCGCACATCTCATAACTCAAGATCATAACTCAGCGCATGTCCTCCCCATAACTTGTAACTCGTCTGCCTCCCTTCTCATAACTGAGGTGGGGGCTCGGGCACAGGGTTATATTGGCCCCGCCCTAGCCCGCATCAAATGTTCCAAACCCCGCCTTTTGCCGCAGTGGTAAGTCACTCCCCTCGAGCCCTGATTGGCGGCTCGTGCTTACCGGTCATTCCCACTCATCCTGCCCCGCCTTCCTTCGGCCTTGATCGACTTGTTCAGGCCGGCCTCGTGGTATTTCGCACCAAAGCATTGAGGCATCGTAAAGGACCTAACTCTCATTATTCTACTCAACGCAAAACTAAACACAGGAAAGGTCTACGCTTACATTTACTATGAAATAACTGAGCTTTAAACGAGGCTCCATGTTGTAGTGTAACTAAACTAGGAGGGGGAAATTAACCTCTATTGTAAAAACACAAAACTGCAACAATATATATATATATATATATATATATATATATATATATATATATATATATATATATATATATATATATATATATATATATATATATATATATATATACATACACACACGCATAAATGCCATTCTCTGTCTGTCTGTGTTTAATGCACGGCCACATCCTTTCATATATGAGGTATTTGTGTTTAATAAATGAGGTGTTTGTGTTTAATAAATGAGGTGTTTGTGTTTCATTAACTAGCAACGGTACCTGCCCTATGGGCGGGGCTTCAATTGGGAGGCCCAAATGAAAAGGCAAAATATCAGAAATTGAAGGTTTTTTTTTAATTTTAAACGATTCATATGAACATCCGTTGAATCAAATCACACGCAAATCATCAAAATCTAAACAGTATCTTTAGAATTTCAATAAAAGCCACATCACTGTTCATATCGGTAAATATTATTCCATCGTGTTTCAAATCGTGATCGATACACTGTGATCGTGAATCCTGATCGATAATCGTCTTCACAATCGCTATGTCGTATGAACTCCCGATACATGTACCAAATTTCCGATACGTGTAACGGTACCAAATTAACAGTTAAAAGGATTTTGAGCCGATAGCTGTTACGGCCTTGGCAAGATCGATGGAGACAGCGATCTGTTAGCGATCGATGGAGACATGTTGCTTTCCCGGGTGCCGCACAAACGGCTGCACCGATTGCGCAGCACCCGGGAAAGCAACATCGTCACAATGAGAACAATGAACGTTATGTGAATGCGAATGTTATGTGGGAGTCCAAACCTGAGAATGCTGGAGACTAACGCTGAAATTAGTCAGGGGGAAATCCAGTTGAACCTCTTCCAAAAACAAGTCATAGAGGTTTTTGCATTTTTGGCATACTTGGGACTCCTAGTCAACATTTCTGGATGATAACATTAAATTTAGGCGATGGCATTTTTTAAGTTTGCGTATTTTCAAAATGGCTGCCACCCGCATCTAGCAAAAACAACCACTAGCACATCTCAGCAACTAATGGGTTGATTTTGTTGGTTTTACTATCAAATTATAGGTTTCCTAGGTTGCTGAATCGATTTGTGAGATGACCGAAGCATTTCAAGGGCAAGATCACATGGTCAATGTGATATGTGACCCCAAAAAGATGAAAAATAGAAGGTTTCAGCATTTTATAGGCCAGTTCTGATGATTTTTTTTTACCAGATATTAGGTCTATGGGCATATAAGTAGATTAACCAGGGTGTTTTGAGTGACTTGAAGTCAAGGTCAAATAGTAATGGTCAATTTCAAAGCCTGTTTGGTTTCATATTGGGCCACAGAAGACACGACACGGAAATATCAAATCTCAAATTTAATGCAAACACTTACAAAAGAGGTAATATAGCGACCACTTTACTATTCTACAAATTTATGCCACAATTGTTAATAGATGTTGTACTGATATTAGTTTATGAGTCTATACTGGCATCATCACCATCCTCATCACCCTCATCTTCTATGTTTGATCTCTTGGTCAGTGGATTGAGACACAGTTGGCCAGCTTCACAGGCACAGAACACTGTGCAACCGATGAGGCTACATTTGCAATTTCCACCCTTACAAGCAGATTTTTCACATCCACACCGTACCATTTCAAGGATCTAATCAGGGGCCAGTTTTGTTCCTTGTGTGATGGTGCAGGGTTTCAGGACAGAGCCGTCTTGCTGCCATCCATGGTCTTTTGGACTGAGTTGTGGTGGTATGCCGGACATGGCTGTCAGCCAGTTTTCCACTTGGTAGTGCGCTCTCTTGATATTTTCTGTTACTGCTTCAGTTGTAGGTGGTAGACTACACAACTTGATAGATGTGCCAGCTCCTGTTTTATTCTTCCACATTTTGAGGCAGCATTCGGTCATTGCTTTACATTCAGCATATGTCGTGCCAAAGCAGGCAATCAGGAAGGCAGTTGCTGAGCTGCAGATCTCAGTAAGATTGGCTTGAGGATCGCCAACGATGGACAAACTCTGTGGGTCAATTGTTTGAATTGGCCTTGAGTGCCACCTTTTTACCTATGTTGTAGGTTGCTGCGATAGTATCAATCCCTGTTTACGCATGCATTACAAGAATGGCCCTTGCCCTGTCCTTGTTCTTCTCGGCAGTGGCTCTTAGATCTACAATCCAACGATCTGCACGAGGAGAGCTCATGAATAGAGGACTTGTACACTTGTGGGATACATAGAAATGGAGGAGAAGAATGAATACATCTGTGTCATCTGAGATAACTTGAACGTTCTCCCCCATCGCACACCGTGATATGGCATGTTGAACGAGGATGGGATCAGCTTCTTCATGGCTTGATGAGAGATCTGTACGCTCCCGACATATCCCCATCATAATCTCTAGAGGCACATCACCTACACCTGCGAGAGTCAAACTATGTCCATTCTGTGTGGCGGGTTTGTAGAAGGCAGGATCCAGCAGGGCTTCAGCAACCATTCTGTTTAGCTGCATCTTGTTTATGCAGACACCAAGGATTGCACTCTTAGGTGGTGTGGGCATTTCTTGTTTAAGTATGTGGATTCGGCTGGTTCCCTGCTTCTGTCAGAGCAGGCGACAGTATGCCTTTGTACTGTTATCAAAGTATCTATCAAAGACAAACACGACATTTCCAGCCACCAATGCCTGCTTGACAAAGACCTTGAGTGCATCGATATACAACTGGAGTGCACCAGTTGGCCAGTTAATGGTCCACAGCAGAGCAGACACATCGTACACAGCAGTGTCAGCAGTAGAGATTGAACGCTTTGAAGTAGTGATTTGGAGAGCAGTTTTCAGGTTTGACTTTTGTGATACTCGCATCATTCCAGCTGAGTCGAATAGCGCCGGAGGATAGGCAGCAAGCTCTGTGCTCAGACAGGCATCTATGGGTACTGCTCGGTTGCTTGACATCAGACCCATGATCCTCGCATAGATCATTTCCTGATCATACAACTTCTTGCCACCCAATGTTACATGTTTCTTCTTGTCATGCATAGTTACAATGGGCTTTGATAATTTATCATAGAAACTTGAAGGCCAGCTTTTCCTGAACTCTTTAACCATTGTTTGGCCAATGTCCACAGCATTGTGTGCATTTATGTGTTCATGTGCCATCTCACCTGTGACGATGTTCAATAGTTTACCATTTGGATGTTGGTCGGGATCCAGTGGATCAATAGCTAATGCAAGAGTCCTCTGTATACTCGTCCTGTCCTCCTTATCAGCTGCAATTCTCTTTGCTGATTCCTCTTTGTGAAATTTAGCTATGGGAGGCTCATTATCTGACATTCTGTTGAGACTTGCACAGACCTCGCCACAAATGGCAAAGCTGAGTGCCCACTTTGTCATCAGAGTATCATTTACAGCAAGGCCTGTAGCTCCTCCTGGCCCATGGCCGAGACGCATATATGTGGACTCTATGAACTGATCTGTGAAAATTGAGTTGTTGAACCCCGGGATGAGACGAAGACCACAGTCATTCTTGAGCTCTTTCAGGCGTTCTGCAGGGAGCGACTCCATGTTTTTGACAAAGTTATGGCACTTTGAACTTTGGGAATTCTGATAATTCTGATGATCCTTAACTCAGTGCCATTTTAAGTTTTAATTTCCTTTAAAAAAGATTTTCTCTGCAATAATAGGACCGATTGAGATCAAATTTTCACCATAGGAGGGACTCGGTCTGTAGAATATTTTAATGGTAATTATGATGTCACAGGTCACGTGGTTCGGGCGCCATATTGTTTTTCGTGAAAACCCCTTTTTCTCTGCAACGGATGAACAGATCGAGGCCAAACTTTGCAGGCAAATTCGCATACCCATGACGAACAAAAAAGTCAGCGAGCATGACGTCATGCATCACATGGTTTCAGAGTTATGACGTGTTAAAGCATGAACCTTTAAAACCGAGCCCCTCCCTCATTTTTGATCCAATCGAGGGGAAACTTCACAGATCTGTTCCGCATGTCATTCTACTAAAATGTCCTTTTGGAATTTGCGATAGCTCACGTGGTTTGGCAGATATCGTTAATTAAACGAAAATATTTTAAAAATGGATATCTCTTGAATCACTTTATTGATCGACGTGAAACTTCATACTATAGTAGAAGTCATGAAGAGTAACAATTGTGCAAAATTTCAAGATGATTGGATGTATTTGTTATTGTGTGAGCATCGTTATTGTTAGTTATTGTTAGTCATCGTTATTGCGAGAAGAAGAAGAGGCGTCAAGTGTGCGGATTTAATTATTTATCACATGTACAGACTGAAAGCATCGTTGGACACGACCTGTTGCGGTCATTTTAACCTCAAATAAAATTCTAATTCAAGATTTGTCAATAGCTGAGGTATATTAACAAACGAATAAAACAGATTTGGTCAAATTCTGACTTTTTTAACTCGATCGCATTTGACAGAGTTGTGACAAGCTGAGGAAGAAGAAACCTCGCATTGGCTTCTCCAATGTGCCATTAAAAAATGGATATCTCTTGAATCGCTAGTACCTCAGACCGTGAGTTGGTAATAATTTATATAATTCACAGTGCAATACGTGCAGGCCGCTCCACGGAGCGACCTTGCGGGCTTATCAACGAGGCGAGGCGTGACACACGTGTCTCAGCATACCTCAGATCAAGTTTGAAAACCAGCATCAACCGTGCATAAATTTGCATATTCGATCATTTTTGACAAAGTTATGGCACTTTGAACTTTGGGAATTCTGATAATTCTGATGATCCTTAACTCAGTGCCATTTTAAGTTTTAATTTCCTTTAAAAACCAATTTCTCTGCAATAATTGGACCGATTGAGATCAAATTTTCACCGTAGGAGGGACTCGGTCTGTAGAATATTTTAATGGTAATTATGACGTCACAGGTCACGTGGTTCGGCCGCCATATTGTTTTTCGTGAAAACACGAAAACCCCTTTTTCTCTGCAACGGCTGAACAGATCGAGGCCAAACTTTGCAGGCAGAATCGCATACCCATGACGAACAAAAAAGTCAGCGAGCATGACGTCATGCATCACATGGTTTCAGAGTTATGACGTTTTTAAGCATGAACCTTTAAAACTGAGCTCCTCCCTCATTTTTGATCCAATCGAGGGGAAACTTCACAGATCTGTTCAGCATGTCAATCTACTAAAATGTCCTTTTGGAATTTGCGATAGGGCACGTGGTTTGGCAGATATAGTTAATTAAACGAAAATATTTTAAAGAATGGATATCTCTTGTTTATTCTAGAGTTCTCCTCAAGCCGCACCGCGTGCCCTCAGCCTCGTCTCGCGAACGTCAACAGCGTGACACAGCGCGCGCTTTCGTGAGGGGCGGAGCCAAGCCGAGCAACATATATATATATACACATCGATCATTGATCGTGAACCGGAAAATATAATAAATTACTGATATTTAGCGACCCGAAAGGTTCTTTATCAACAACTTATTTATGGTGCTTCTGCTGACCTGTCTGCGAGGTGCTTTAATCGAAGTCCCGAGTGTGAATCACAGGTGAGCCCGTCCTGAGGTAATTAGCGATTGGGAACGATTCAGAATCTGTGGGTGAATAACCCTTGTTAATTTCCCCAACAGTTTTCCGGACGACAGACTGCCGTTAGGGGACATTTATTGCAGCGCAATACACAGAATGCTTGTTTTTCAAGATATTCCACTCACAAGGTTCAGACATACATGGCGGCGGCCATCTTGGATTTTGACGTGGCGACCCAATTTTCAATAGCGTTCTTCCTTCTGCCTCGATACACCCACACACCAGATTAGAAGTTAGTAGTTCATTTATTTTTCAAGATATTCCGCTCACAAGGTTCAGACATTTACTTTTCAAGATATCGCGCTCACAAGGTTTAGATATGGCGACAGCCATCTTGGATTTTGATTTTGCGGATTTTTATATCTTGATTTTGTCCGATTGGCTTGGCCCTTCTCCCTTTGGTTTCTTCCCTGACCGGACCTCCCTTCTGCCTTTCGTTCCTGGTTGGACCTTTCCTTTGCGAACCGCGAATTGCCTGCATTACGACGGACGTTGGTGGAATGTTGGAGCACCGTAGATTCTCCTCCCTGGCGTTCACGTGCGAGCAAGGCTTGCCACTGAGCGGGCGAGACCGGCGTGAGCGAGGCGCTCAGTGAGGCCTGGCGGAGCCTGGATGATTCCTGGTGGATGCTACGTCCAGGGGCAGATAAGCTCGCATCCGCAAACGACGTTTCTTTTATTTATCCTTACCACTATCTTATATTTGAAGTGAGGTGAGAGGACATCCAAATTTAGGACATTTATCTTCCGTCGCGTTCTTTGTTATCGGAGTCCAGCAATAAAGCCGCGTATTTATGTACAGCAACTCCGCTTTTGGTTTGAGTTAATTTCCACAGGGAGAAGACATCATCGGGGCCGTGAAGGTAAGCCACGGCATTCTCCCCCAATCCCCCTGCCCGTGTATGATCCGCCATTGGATTGATTGTCGCCTCGTTAAGCTCGATTCCATCCGTGGACGCTCTGTCTTAATAGTCGTCCACGCGACAGTACTCATCGATTGGTGAAAGAAGGGCGAGCAAGAAGCGGCGCGCTGACTGGTGGAGAGCTGGGCAGGCTGAATGGTGGAGAAGCACTGATGATGTCACAAACCGACGTTAAAAGAGCTCTCGGACCGACATTTTCTCTCTTGCCCTCCTCTCTTGCCCTCTCTTCGTATTGTTCTTTGCCCTCGACGACCTCTGGTTCCCTTGTTCTTCTCCTCGCACTCCTGTGCCTGTTTTTGTTCTGGACCTCGGGATGATTGTGCTTAGACCAGCCGTGTTCAGAGACGCCACCAGGAGACATGCAGAGTTTTGCAGGCGGAAACGATGTGTGGCTTGCCGCTGCAGCGTGACGAGGCCTAGTACGAGCGCTGCAGCGTGAACGGTCGCAACGAGGGCTAGTTCCACCAACGCGCGCAATGCTGACCGGACCCATTTGCAGATCCTGATGATGAGACCTCACCAGTGATCAGAGCTAAGCACACACACACTCACGCACAATTTATTTTCCAGTTCTTTCATCCCTTTTGTCTGTGTTTGGTTCTGTGTGCGGGAGCGCTCCATATAGGATAGTTTACCGGTGTGTTTCTTGTTATCAGCATTTCTTTTAATAAACCCTTTTGTTATTTTTGTACATTTCTAAATGGCATTTTATGGTACATTGTACATTTCATATTTTGTACATTTCTAAATTGTTTGAATTTATTTTCCGCGGGTTTGAGGACTGCGGCGGGACCACAGCGGGGCCACTCTTCAGCTTCCTTTTCTTCTCTTTCTTCCTCCCGCACATATGTAGTAAAATCCGCATTTGATCATCGCTTTCGGAGTTAAAGCTCGCTATTGGCCATTCGTGATCCCTGTGGTGTTCACCTGGGGAATCACATGACAATACATATCGATATTGTTTAGCAAATCCACACTATAATATATTGTAAGATCACAAAACACCCCTCATTAGTAAATGGACTAGCCCATGGGCACGAGGGAACGTTGTGGTTTTTAAAATCAGACCACCAGTCCCAAGGATAAAACGAAACTACCCCAGCGGTGTTGAAAAGCGAAACATAGCTCAGGGAGAGTGGATACCTCCGCCAGGTGAACAGTTTACGTTTTGTATCCACTGACAGTTCAGATCTGGATTCGGACCTGAACCAAAATCTAATTGCCTTGTTCTTTTCACCTTGTTCAGTGAACTCATCCACCAAGTTTTGTCATAAATCGTCCATAACTTTTTGTCCATAACTCTTCCACTAAGTTTTGTCATAAGTCGTCCATAACTTTTTGAAATATCATGTTATATATCATTTTTGGCCCTCTCACTCAATAGTGAAAAAACACTTAAAATCATAGTATCCCGATGAAGATCTTCACCAACATCGAACCATTTCGTCCTTGACACACACCCAACCTCTCCACCAAATTTTGACCCAATCCATCCAAGTTTTTAGCTCACCTGGAACGAAGTTATGGGGAGCTTATGCGATGGCGCGTTGTCCGTCCGTCCGACAGTCTGTCCGAAAACACTTGAAACTTCTTGTTCGAAACCGCTGATGGGATTGTGAGCAAATTTGGCACAAATTATATTTGTTGTGTTGTAACTAAAGTTTGTTCATGGCATAAAAAAAAATCAGGTTCTAAGGGGGTTTACCGGGGTCAAAGTGGATCCAGGTTTTGATCCCCAAAATAGATATTTTCCTTTCTTCTCTGAAACTACAAACACTATGTCGATGAAACTTGACCACATCCTTCATCGCCCGTGATGTACCAATGTATCATCGTACTTCCTGATAAATTGTTTGCGTGCTTTTGCCCATGATCTTGGCCTCACATGAATGTACTGTTGGCATACAGAACATATTGCCTACTGGACAAATTCAGCACTCACACTTTAAATAGCCGGAGTTCTCCGTCTATTTTACTCTTTCCGCCCATTGTTTGGACAGCTGACCTGACTCCACCCGCAATTGTAACTTGACAATCGCCATTTTAATCGCTACTTATAGGCCTCAGGCTTAAACTTCAGGCCACTGGTGTACATTTGAATACCGAAAAATACCTCTTCTATTGTGAAATAACTTACGTTAATAAAGATAGAAAGGTATGTTTTGATTACAACTCATGCAGACGACATGAGTTGATGCAAGTTTTATCATGCAGGATTGAGGCAGTGGTCTATTGCCTATACACCACCCAAATAAAACTTCGGTACAATAAAGAGATTGCTGACTTTATGCACATTTAAAAGCTGAACAACGCATCATCTTTGAGGAAAGAAAATAGTCATGATTAATATTTGAAGTCTAATAAATAAATAAATAAAAAAACTTTGGTTTTCACCAGAGATTTCAAGGTTGAATAATAGTGTAAACAAATACAGGATTTTATCAACAAGCCGTATTTCACATGTGCATGGACATGCAATTCACATATGTGAAGTAAATAAACATACGTGGGTTGGTAGGAATCGAACGTGGGTTTTATTTGATTTCATTTACTTTTACCAAATGTGGTAAAGACGCTATAATTCGACATTGCCAATGACACAAAATACACCGGAATACTGAGATAGTCGTTTCTTGACGAGTAATGATGAGGTTCCAAGTAGGGCAACTTTAAACTTGGTGATTGTGGTGACACGATATTAAATATGTTGTGGCGACAACAAGCAAGAGGACACAAATTCAGCGCACCAGCAGGTGGCGCGAACGTCCAGGCGGGGAACTGGAAGGCATGCCCCACCTATCGACCGATCGGCCACGCCCGGGGACTAGGCGTGGCCTCGGCACATATATGCGGGCTCCAAGCTCGAGCCTGACCAGTGCTGCAGTTTGAGCTTTCTTAATAAAGACTCTTTTGGTTATCAAACGCGTTGTGGCCTACCTCTTTGGCAAGCAAGTTGTGTGCGCAGCACCACACTTCACTGGTGACCCCGATTGGTTCAGCCGTTGCTGACCACCGAACGCGCCATGGCCAACAACGCCATCACGGTAAAACTCCCAGAGTTTTGGGAAGCACAGGCCGGTGTGGTTCGTGCAGGCCGAAGCGCAATTTCAGCTTCGAGGCATAACGGCGGACGAGACCCGTTACTACCACGTGGTCGCCGCCCTCGGGCCCGGCACTGCCGCTTGAGTCGTGTCCATCCTGCGGCACCCGCCGGTTGACCACAAGTACGGGGCGCTCAAACGTCTCCTCATCGCCACGTTCGGCCTCACGGAGATCGAACGGGCCGACCGCCTCCTGGACCTTCCCGAACTCGGCGACTCACGACCATCCGTGCGGATGGATCATATGCTGTCGCTGTTGGGTGACCAAACCCCGGATTTCTTATTCCGGGCGCTTTTCCTATGCCAGCTACCTCTACAGGTACGCCTCGCGCTGGCCGGTTCGAACATAAGGGAACCCCGCACCCTGGCCGTAGAGGCCGACAAGTTCTACGCGGCTTGCGACAAGCGGTCAAGTTACGGTGCGGCCGTCGTGGATCCCGAGGCTGATGCTGCGTCCCTCGTGGCCGCTGCCGCGCCCCGCCCACCACCACCGCCGCCGAGAAAACCGCGGCCGCCAAAGCCCCCGCCGCCGCAAGCCTGGTGCCCTTACCATGCCAGGTTCGGCCACAAGGCTAGGAAGTGTTGCCCGCCGTGCTCGTTTGACAAGTCGGGAAACGGCCAGGCCGGCGCTCGGTAGCGGCCCTGGGCGTCGGCCGTTCCGGCAGCCTCCTAATCATCACGGACACCTTGTCCGGGCGCCGTTTCCTCTGCAACACAGGAGTGCAGGTAAGCATCATCCCCGCCTCCACGTCCGACAAGCGGGCCGGGGCCCCGCATTGCTTGCCGCCAACGGTACACCCATCCGCACGTTCGGGAAGCCCTGCCTCTCCCTGCGGTTCAGAGGGCAGCGCTTTCAATGGTCATTCGTGACCGCCAGCGTGCCCATGGCATTGCTCGGTGCGGACTTCGTATGTGCGAATGGGTTACTGGTCGACGTGAAGCGCAGACGGCTCGTCCAGGCCGAAACCTTTAGCTCGCTCGCTCGCTTGTTCACTGAGCAGCTCGTTGAGCGGCTCACTGAGTGACTTGCCAAGCGGCTTGCTGGAGGGTTCCGTCCCGGCGAGTTTAGTTTGCACGCTTCCGGCGGCGGACGACTTTACCCGCCTCCTCGCCAGTTTCCCGGCCCTCACGCGGCTCACCTTTTCAGCGGTGGCCGTTAAACACGGGGTGGAGCATCACATCCCCACGGTCGGGCCGCCGGTCTATGCCCGGGCACGCCGACTCGAGCCCACGAAGCTCGCGGTGGCGAAAGCTGAGTTCACCACGCTGGAGCGGCTGGGGATCGTGCGGCGCTCCAACAGCGCTTGGGCTTCCCCGCTGCACATCGTGCCGAAGCCCGGCGGGGGATGGCGGCCGTGCGGGGACTACCGCCGGCTCAACGATGCCACCACCCCCGACCGCTACCCGGTCCCACACATTCAGGACTTTTCCACCCGGTTGGCCAACACGACCGTGTTTTCGAAGGTGGACCTCATCCGGGGCTACCATCAGGTCCCCGTCCAACCGGACGACGTCCCGAAGACGGCCGTCATGACCCCCTTCGGCCTCTTCAAATTTCTAAGGATGCCCTTCGGGTTGAAGAATGCGGCTCAGGCGTTCCAGTGGCTCATGGATAGCGTCTTGCGCGACTTACCTTTCCTGTTCGTCTACCTGGACGACATCCTAGTCGCGAGCGCGTCCCGGGAGGACCACCTGCTCCACCTCCGCATGCTGTACGAATGCCTGGGCCAGCATGGCCTAATCATCAACCCTGCCAAGTGCCGTTTTGGTGTCACCACCATCGACTTCTTGGGGCACCGCATCACCGAGCACGGGGCCGTCCCTTTACCGGCCAAGGTGGAGGCGGTCAGGGATTTCCCGTGGCCCCGCACGATCAAGGGGCTCCAGGAGTTCCTGGGCATGGTAAACTTTTACCACCGCTTCGTGCCCCACGTCGCCCAGCTCCTCTGCCCCTTGCACTAGGCCCTCCGGGGCAAGCCGGGCAAAGGTGACATCGCATGGTAGGAGCCGATGGCCGCGGCATTCGCGGGCGCAAAGCTGGCTCTGGCCGACGCCACCATGCTGGCGCACCCGGCGCCCGATGCACCGATCGACCTCACCACCGACGCGTCGGATTACGCGGTGGGCGCGGTGCACGAGCAATGGGTGCGTGGTGCTTGGCAACCGCTGGCGTTTTTCAGCCGGCAGCTTCGCCCGCACGAACGCCGGTACAGCACCTTCGACCGCGAGTTGCTCGGACTCCACCTGGCAGTCCGACACTTCCGCCATCTGCTGGAGGGCCGCCCGTTCACGGATTTCGTTGACCACAAGCCGCTTGTGTTCGTGATGGCCAAGGTCGCCGAGCCATGGTCGGCACGGCAGCAGCGCCACCTCTCTGCCGTGTCCGAGTACACGACGGACATCCGTCACGTGGCAGGCAAGGACAATCCGGTGGCGGATTGCCTTTCCCGGTCCGTCGTGCACGCGGTCCACCTCGGGGTCGACTATGCCCGGCTGGTGGAGGCCCAGACCGCCGACCCCGGCATCCAGGCCTTGCGGACCGCCGTCACGGGCCTCCGCGTCACCGAGGTGCCGTTCGACGCCACGGGCACGGCCCTCCTATGCGACGTCTCCCTCGGCCGGCCTCGCCACATCGTGCCCGCTGGCTGGCAGCGCCCGGTGTTCGACGCCATCCACGGCCTGTCCCACCCTGGCGCGAGGGCATCCCAGAAACTCGTCGGGGCAAAGTTCGTCTGGCATGGCCTCCGGAAGGACGTCTGCGACTGGGCCAGGACATGCCTCGCGTGCCAGCGCGCAAAGGTCCACCGCCACACCCAGGCACCGTTGGCCCCGTTCACGGTGCCCGAGCGGCGGTTCGACCACGTGCACGTCGACTTGGTGGGACCTCTGCCCCCCTCGCTAGCCTCCTCACCATGGTCGACCGCACCACATGGTGGCCGTAGGCCGTCCCATTGGTGGCGACGTCTGCGGCTGAGGTGGCGCAAGCCTTTATCGCCACTTGGGTTGCCCGGTTCAGTGCCCCCTCGGACAACTCGTCCGACCGCGGCCCCCAGTTCACCTCGGAGCTCTGGGCCGCAGTGGCGCAAGGGCTCGGGGTGAAACTACACCGCACCACGGCCTACCACCCCCAGGCCAATGGCCTGTGCGAGCGCTTTCATCGCTCCATGAAGGCCGCGCTCCGGGCCAGCCTCCGCGACGGCGGCTGGGTCGACAGACTCCCCTGGGTCCTGCTGGGCCTCAGGACGGCGCCCAAGGACGACCTGCGTGCGTCCTCGGCAGAACTGGTCTTCGGGCAACCACTGCGGGTACCGGGTGAATTTATCCCCGACTCCACGGCTCCTTGGTCCACGGCACAACAGCGCTCCACCCTTCAGGAGACCGCCCGGAGGTTCGCCCCGGTGCCAACGGCACAACACAGTTGCCCGCCTTCCCACGTCGCCCCGGAGCTTCGCATGGCAAAGTACGTGTTCATCCGGCACGACGCCCACCGGGCACCGCTACGGCCCCCGTACGACGGGCCCTTCCACGTGTTGGAGACCGGGGACAAATTTTTCACGGTCGACATCGGCGGTGCCCCGGATCGCATTTCCGTGGACCGCCTCAAGCCGGCCCACCTCGATCCGGACCACCCCCCGCCAGCGGCTCTGCCTCCGCGTCGAGGCCGCCCCCCGGCGGTCGGACCCCCGCCACCCCCCAGCCCCGCCGTCCCGCCACACCCCAGCCCGGCACCCATCGCCAGGGGGCGTTTCGGCCGGGTCATCCGGTTTCCCCGCAAACTCACCCTTCAGGTGCGCGGGAATTCTGGGGGGGCGCGTGTGGCGGACACAAGCAAGAGGACACGAATTCAGCGCACAAGCAGGTGGCGTGAACGTCCAGGCGGGGAACTGGAAGGCATGCCCCGCCTATCGACCGATCGGCCACGCCCGGGGACTAGGCGTGGCCTCGGCACATATATGCGGGCTCCAAGCTCGAGCCCGCCCAGTGCTGCAGTTTGAGCTTTCTTAATAAAGACTCTTTTGGTTATCAAACGCGTTGTGGCCTACCTCTTTGGCAAGCAAGTTGTGTGCGCAGCACCACACTTCAATGTTATGATTCATATAAGAATGTCCTTTTACTTTTATGAGTGGAAAGAGAGGAAGGGTGTGGAGGGTATGACAGAGAGTTGAGGTTTGGAGGGGTGGGGAAGAGGGGAGAGCAAAGGTTGGACAGAGTTGAGAGGGGGAGGTTGAGACTTTGGGGTGGAAGTGTGAGGGCTTTCAGGCTTTCGGTGGGGGGAGGAGGTTGAGGACTTGGGGTTTGGAGTGAGGGGGGCGTGGAGGGCGGAGTGCAAAGGTTGGACAGAGTTGGGAGGAGGAGGTTGAGACTTTGGGGTGTAAGTGTGAGGGCTTTCGGTGGAGGGAGGAGATTGAAGACTTGGGGTTTGGAGTGAGGGGGTTTGGGGAGGTGGGGGAAGGGTCCTTGCTAGTTTCATATAAACAATAATAAGGAAACAATATGTGGGAAGAGGCCATTCAACCCATCATGCCTGCGCCACACCAAACCAAATATATCCGTCAAAATGATGTCATTTCATTAGAGGAACGGGGATGAGAACAATGTGGCTCAGTGATATCCCAAGGGTGATAAAATTAATATAGGGCCAATGGCCCTAAACATATATATTTTATATTATTAGATATTATATGTGTATATAAATCTGATATATTTTTAATATTTAAATTTATTTTGCCTTCTTTTTTCTGGTGGGTGATGGTGGCTTCTGGTGTGAAATATACAGAGTGGTCACAAAGTTCCTATGTACGCAGTTAGAATGTACCTCTATCCTTCCCTCCATTCTCTGCACAATTTTGAATATTTCTCCATGTTCTTCTGTATTTGTTGAATTTTTCTTCAAGTCTCAATGGGAAAGCTCATTAACACATCCAGGCTTAAATGGCTTCAATCCCAGATCCTCTTACAATATTTTTTGGACTGTTGAGCGTGGAATGCCGAACTCAGAAGATCTTTTTCGAGATGATTTCAGTGGTGATCTCGAGCAGGACACTTCAATAATGTCCACATGGCGTTGACGTGATGCTGCAGGACAAGAATGCTTTAAATCAAGGACACTCCCTGTTGAAAAAGCCTTCTCCCATGTCCACATCGTGTCGTGTGCAGGAGCTGCCTTATCGAACCTCCGCCAAAATCTTGTCCTTATGTATTCAAAACTTGGTCCTCTCGCGCGCGGTCGTGAAGCCAAACACAAGTAATCAGTTTCTCTTCTTTCGTGTACTCACTGGTGTCCGTCTCAGTCTTCTATCATGTACTCACTGGTGTCCGTCTCAGTCTTCTTTCGTGTACTCACTGGTATCCGTCTCAGTCTTCTTTCGTGTACTCACTGGTGTCCGTCTCAGTCTTATATCCTGTACTCACTGGTGTCCGTCTCAGTCTTATATCCTGTACTCACTGGTGTCCGTCTCAGTCTTCTATCGTGTACTCACTGGTGTCCGTTTCAGTCTTCTTTCGTGTACTCACTGGTGTCTGTCTCAGTCTTCTTTCATGTACTCACTGGTGTCCGTCTCAGTCTTCTATCGTGTACTCACTGGTGTCCGTCTCAGTCTTCTTTCGTGTACTCACTGGTGTCCGTCTCAGTCTTCTATCGTGTACTCACTGGTGTCCGTCTCAGTCTTCTTTCATGTACTCACTGGTGTCCGTCTCAGTCTTCTATCGTGTACTCACTGGTGTCCGTCTCAGTCTTATTTCGTGTACTCACTGGTGTCCGTCTCAGTCTTCTATCGTGTACTCACTGGTGTCCGTCTCGGTCTTCTTTCGTGTACTCACTGATGTCCGTCTCAGTCTTCTTTCGTGTACTCACTGGTGTCAGTCTCATTCTTCTTTCGTGTACTCACTGGTGTCCGTCTCAGTCTTCTTTAGTGTACTCACTGGTGTCCGTCTCAGTCTTCTATCGTGTACTCACTGGTGTCCATCTCAGTCTTCTATCGTGTACTCACTGGTGTCCATCTCAGTCTTCTATCGTGTACTCACTGGTGTCCGTCTCAGTCTTCTATCTTGTACTCACTGGTGTCCGTCTCAGTCTTCTTTGGTGTACTCACTGGTGTCCGTCTCAGTCTTCTATCGTGTACTCACTGGTGTCCGTCTCAGTCTTCTATCGTGTACTCACTGGTGTCCATCTCAGTCTTCTATCGTGTACTCACTGGTGTCCATCTCAGTCTTCTGTCGTGTACTCACTGGTGTCCGTTTCAGTCTTCTTTCGTGTACTCACTGGTGTCTGTCTCAGTCTTCTTTCATGTACTCACTGGTGTCCGTCTCAGTCTTCTATCGT
Organism: Myxine glutinosa; assembly: GCF_964187855.1. Taxonomy (NCBI): domain Eukaryota; kingdom Metazoa; phylum Chordata; class Myxini; order Myxiniformes; family Myxinidae; genus Myxine; species Myxine glutinosa. The sequence continues at coordinate 455,371 of NC_136272.1, read as the reverse complement.
GTACTCACTGGTGTCCGTCTCAGTCTTCTTTCGTGTACTCACTGGTGTCCGTCTCAGTCTTCTATCGTGTACTCACTGGTGTCCGTCTCAGTCTTCTTTCATGTACTCACTGGTGTCCGTCTCAGTCTTCTATCGTGTACTCACTGGTGTCCGTCTCAGTCTTATTTCGTGTACTCACTGGTGTCCGTCTCAGTCTTCTATCGTGTACTCACTGGTGTCCGTCTCGGTCTTCTTTCGTGTACTCACTGATGTCCGTCTCAGTCTTCTTTCGTGTACTCACTGGTGTCAGTCTCATTCTTCTTTCGTGTACTCACTGGTGTCCGTCTCAGTCTTCTTTAGTGTACTCACTGGTGTCCGTCTCAGTCTTCTATCGTGTACTCACTGGTGTCCATCTCAGTCTTCTATCGTGTACTCACTGGTGTCCATCTCAGTCTTCTATCGTGTACTCACTGGTGTCCGTCTCAGTCTTCTATCTTGTACTCACTGGTGTCCGTCTCAGTCTTATTTGGTGTACTCACTGGTGTCCGTCTCAGTCTTCTATCGTGTACTCACTGGTGTCCGTCTCAGTCTTCTTTCGTGTAATCACTGGTGTCCGTCTCAGTCTTCTATCGTGTACTCACTGGTGTCCGTCTCAGTCTTCTTTCGTGTAATCACTGGTGTCCGTCTCAGTCTTCTATCGTGTACTCACTGGTGTCCGTCTCAGTCTTCTATCGTGTACTCACTGGTATCCGTCTCAGTCTTCTTTCGTGTAATCACTGGTGTCCGTCTCAGTCTTCTTTCGTGTAATCACTGGTGTCCGTCTCAGTCTTCTATCGTGTACTCACTGGTGTCCGTCATGCTGAAGCCGTACCTGGGAAATAAATAAAACAAATAAGTAACGGAGGACACACACTTATGCAAAGGGACTTTGTGGCCTCTCTGTGCAACACCAAGCACATAATGGATGATATGTTTGATGATTTCCTCCTTGAAAACATAAAATACATGTTGAGGAACATTCTCGAAAAGGGCAAATCAACACATTTTGTTGTAATTGTGCAGATGATGATTCGAGGAAAAAAAACAAAAACTAATGGAGGTGAGTTGTGTCTTCTAACTTTATTCTTCTCTTTCCTTATTTCTCTTCCCAACATTCCCTTCCACTCCTCCATGGGAGGATTTCCCTGACACGTTGTCCAAACATATTCCTCATCTTGTGCAATCCAATAGTCTCCATCCCATATTTTTCCCAAAATGTTTTTCCCACTCTTCTCCTCTACTCCCTCGAGGGTACCCAGCATCCTTTCACATTTGTGCATTGAATAACAATTTCATTAAAATGGAATTCCAGTTTGTTGTTTACTTCCTGAATATCCAACCAGACTTGATGGTCTTGGCATCTCGTGTCATGATTGCAAACAGATGACCTTCCGATCGTTGTCAAATTGCCACATGGACGTGGGCCCCAGCCTTGCCCCGTCGTATTCTCCGATACTTCGTCGTCTTCCTTCGCTTTCTGGCCTGTTGCCCACACCATCACAAGCCTTACAGTTCAATGCACCAGAACTCCGATTGCAATTCCAGCCAAACGTTTTCCTGTAGGATTTGGAATTGAACTGTTAAGCCTCTGTTTCCTCAACCCCCTCCACACTGTTCTCTCATCCCGTCCTTTTCTAGCCCCCCCTCTCATACAACCATAGACCCTTCCCTTTTCCTGATTCGTTGCTTTCTCAGTTTGCTTCTGCCTTTCTCCCATCCAACTGAAACAGCAGCAACTTTGTGCTCCTCACCATCGCAGGCCTATTCAATTCGGTATTTAAACCTTCACTCTCCATATATCTCCCTTTATGTCTGTCTCCCTATGTCTGTCTCCCTATGTCTGTCTCCCGATGTCTGTGTCTCTATGTCTGTCTCTCTATGTCTGTCTCTCTATGTCTGTCTCTCTATGTCTGTCTATCTATGTCTCTATGTCTGTCTCTCTATGTCTGTCTCTCTATGTCTCTCTCTCCATGTCTGTCTATCTATGTCTCTATGTCTGTCTCTCTATGTCTCTCTCTCCATGTCTCTCTCTCTCTCCATGTCTCTCTCTCCATGTCTCTTTCTCCAAGTCTCTCTCGCCATGTCTCTCTCTCTATGTCTCTCTCTCCATGTTTCTCTCTCCATGTCTCTCTCTCCATGTCTCTCTCTCTCCATGTCTCTCTCTCTCCATGTTTCTCTCTCCATGTCTCTCTCTCCATGTCTCTCTCTCTCCATGTCTCTCTCTCCATGTCTCTCTCGCCATGTCTCTCTCTCCATGTCTCTCTCTCCATGTCTCTCTCGCCATGTCTCTCTCTCTATGTCTCTCTCTCCATGTTTCTCTCTCCATGTCTCTCTCTCTCCATGTCTCTCTCTCTATGTCTCTCTCTTTCTGCGCCTCTCTGTGCCTCTCTCTGTGCCTCTGTCTGCACCTCTCTCTGCATGCCCCTCTGCCTCTCTGCCCCTCTGCCTCTCTGCCCCTCTGCCAATCTGCCCCTCTGCCCCACTGCCTCTCTGCCCTTCTGCCCCTCTGCCTCTCTGCCTCTCTGCCCCTCTGCCTCTCTGCCTCTCTGCCCCTCTGCCTCTCTGCCTCTCTGCCTCTCTGCCTCACTGCCTCACTGCCTCTCTGCGCCTCTGCCTCTCTGCCCCTCTGCCTCTTTGCCTCTTTGCCTCTCTGCCTCTCTGCCCCTCTGCCCCTCTCCCTCTCTGCCTCACTGCCTCACTGCCTCTCTGCCCCTCTGCCTCTCTGCCTCTCTGCCTCACTGCCTCACTGCCTCACTGCCTCTCTGCCCCTCTGCCTCTCTGCCCCTCTGCCTCTCTGCCCCTCTGTCCCTCTGCCTCTCTGCCTCTCTTCCTCACTGCCTCACTGCCTCACTGCCTCTCTGCCCCTCTGCCTCTCTGCCTCTCTGCCCCTCTGCCTCTCTGCCTCTCTGCCCCTCTGCCCCTCTGCCCCTCTGCCCCTCTGTCCCTCTGCCTCTCTTCCTCACTGCCTCACTGCCTCTCTTGTCCTCTGCGCCTCTGCCTCTCTGCCCCTCTGCCTCTGTCCATCTTCTTCTCTGTCTCTGTCCATCTTCTTCTCTGTCTCTGTCTCTGTCTCTCTCTGTCTCTGTCTATATATAGACTACATTTATGATGTAAATGAGGGGTAATGAGATCCAATTATAAGATATAATAAAATGTTAGCATATGATGTTGAAAATGGAATTATTTAATGAGCAAAAATGAAGATTTGATTAAAAATTACAAAATAATACAAGTTTTCTTTCAAGGAACTAACAGGATGAGGCCATTTTGCCCTCAAGCTAATACTCTATGATTGCCACACTTGTCCGCGCTCTATGGTTGTTTGTCTGCGCTCTATGGTTGTTTGTCTGCGCTCTATGGTTGTTTGTTCACACTCTATGGCTGTTTGTCTGTCGATGCTCTATGGTTCTTTGTCCACGCTGTTTGGTTGTCTATCCATGCTCTATGGTTGTTTGTCCACGCTGGATGGTTGTCTATCCATGCTCTATGGTTGTCCTTCTTAAATACTGCGTGTGAAGCAAGGAAGCAGCATGGACCATTTTCAGGTCACGTGGAATGTAGTTCCGGGGAGCTTATGTGATGGCGCGTCGTCAGCCCGTCAGTCTGTAAACACTTGCAACTTCTTCTCCGAAACTACCGTTGCGATTGTGACCAAACTTGACACAAATGATATATGGTATGTTGCAACTCAAGTTTGTTCGCGGCATGAAAAAAAATCGGGGCATAAGGGGGTCTACCGCGGGTCAAAGTGGATCCAGGTTTGACCTTCCAAAATAGGAATTTGCTTTTTCCTCTGAAACTACACACATCATACCCATGAAACTTGACCACAACCTTCACCACCCGGGATGTACCAAAGTTTGTTTACAGCACGAATAAAATCGAGGTGTACGGGGGTTTATGGGGGCTCAACATGGGTCGAGGTCTGACCCTCCAAAATAGGAATTTGCTTTCATCTTTGAAACTACACATGCAATTCCGAAGAAACATGACCACAACCTTCATCACCCGGATGTACCAAAGTTTGCCCATGGCATGAAAAAACAAGAAAGAGCAATCAGAGATTGCAGACCCTCGTCAAGACGTGTTTTTAGTGTTTTTTAAGGCTTTAGTGTTAAAACAAATATGGCGGCCGAACCATGTAACCGATGACGTCATCGTTTTGGTTTTTTTTCCACCAATGTATCACCAGATGACGCTCAAGAAATTTCATCTTGATCGGATGTCTTCAAATTTTAAGTTAATCGGATTAAAATTGACAATTTATAAATCTGGCCTATGTTGACCTTATGGCCTATGTTGACCTTATGGCCTATGTTGACCTTATGGCCTATGTTGACCTTATGGCCTATGTTAATCTCAAAAATAGTTGAATTTCTGATCGAGTTGAAGGTGAAAATAGAATTTAGTTTCTTGAAGATCGGTTTAAAATAGTGACCTGTAGGCAAGTATAAGTGAGCGGACAGCCAAACACACAAACAAACACAAATGAAAAATCACTCGTCGAGCGACACTTGGCAAAACAGAACAAAGTAGAATGGCGCTCGGTCGAGCATCCTTTTGACCTTAAAAATAATTAGTGGTTGAATTCAGTGACCGGATATGCAAATCGTCTTCAAAGTTTAAGTTAATCGGATGAAAATTGATGATTTTTTTTTTTTTTTTTTTTTAAAGAAAAATTTAGAATTTTTTAGACATTTGGCCTATGTTTACCTCTTGGCCTATGTTGCCCTAAAAAATAGTTTGTAGTTGTTTTCAGAAAGCTGATATGCAAATCCTATTCAGATTTCAAGTCGATCGGATGAAAACCCTCCATGGTGAAAATTTCGTGTCTTGCAGACACGAGATGTCTCCATGGAGAAAACCCTCCATGGACGAAGAATTGCAGAGAAAAAAAATTCATACTGATCGAATCAAGCGTTGTACTTGTCGAATTATGACGTCATAATTAAAGTACCGATGACCATCATTTCACCATTCCACCTGTGGAATATTTCAATTATTATTATGACGTCATAGGTCACGTGGTACAGGCGCCATCTTGGAAAAACTTCGCACCTCTACATCTCTGAAACCACTCCATGGAAAAAAATTGAGACCTGGCTCATTGTCACCGACTCCGCATGGGGAATACGACATGTTAATGATGTCATCGGTGCCTTCGTTATGACGTCATAATTCGACAAATACAACACTTATCCGTGTAATCATTATTTTAAACATTTCAGCAACTGTTGGTCTGATGGACACAAAATTTTCACCATGGGAGCACCTCCTCCATTAGAATATTTTAATGATAATCATGACGTCATAGGTAATATGTTACAGGCGCCATCTTGGAAAATCCGAAAAACTTTGCACCTCCATATCTCCAAAAGCGCTTGTGGAAAAAATTTAAACGTGGCTCATTGTAAATAACTACATATGGGGAATAGGTGTAAACGATGACACGTCACCGGTGCCATAATTATGACGTCATAATTCGACAGGGACAATGCTTAGTCTGATCAGTTTGAAATTTATTGAGCATGATCTATGCAACAATTATTTAGAGAATATAAATTGATGTCATCGCTCACGTGGTCTGGCAGCCATATTGGATCAAAGAAAGAAAAACGTTCAAAAACAGAAGAGTTGGCTCACACCAAGTTGACTGCGCAGGGTAAGTATTCTATGAATACCATCTAGTTTCGTCTTGTGTCTGTTTGTTTGTCATTAATGTTAGCTCTTACACGAGCCTCGATGTTGTATCCAAAAAAAAATCCCCAAAAAATCGGCTAACTGAATTAAACCACCAACTATTTTTGAGCTCAGCATAGGTCAAAAGGTCAACATAGGCCAAAGATCAACCACTTATTTCAATTTTCATCCGATTGACTTGAAATCTGAATAGGATTTTCATTTCAGCTTACTGAATTCAACCACCAACTAATTTTGAGCTCAGCATCGGCCAAAACGTCAACATCGGCCAAAGGTCAACCACTCTTCCCAGATTTCTAAAATCCTCAATTTTCTTCCGATTGACTTGAAATCTGAATCGGATTTGCATATCTATCAGGTTACTGAAACCACAAACTCTTTTTGAGGTCAACATAGGCCAAAAGGTCAACATAGGCCGAATTTCTAAAATTGACAATTTTCATCTGATTAACTTCATTTGAAGAAGATTTGCACATCAGGTCACATAATTCAACTCCCAATTATTTGTGAAGTCAAAAGGATGCTCTACCGAGTGCCATTCTACTTTGTTCTCTTTTGCCAAGTGTCACTCTATGAGTGATTTTTCATTTGTTTGGTTGTGAACAGGATATCTCAAAAAGTTGTGGACGGATTCAGACGAAATTTGGCAGAGAGCTAGCGTATGTGACAAGGACGAAATGGTTCGATATTAGTGAAGATCCGGATTTGGATCCGGCTAGTAGAATTTTTAAAGTGATTCTTCACCATTGGGAGATAGGGACAAAACGATACATAGCAGGAGATTTCAAAAGGTTGTGGACGGATTTGTACGAAACTTGGTGGACCGGTTGGGTGTGTGACAAGGAAAATCGATTCGATTTTGGTGAAGATCTCAATATGGATTCGCATATGATAATTATATAATTTTAAAGTGATTCTTCATCATTGAGTGATATGGCCAACTGGGCGGAGGTATGCTCTCTCCTGCGTGCAGTTCTAGTTATTCTTTTATGATTGTTTGGTTCTCGGCAGTGAAGTTTAAACTCTATAGTATTTGCCTGATCAGAGTCACCCATTCCCGTGTGTGTGTGTGTGTGTGTGTGTGTGTGTGTGTGTGTGTGTGTGTGTGTATGTATGTGTGTGTATGTGTGTGTGTGTATGTGTGTGTATATGTATATGTGTGTGTGTATATATATGTGTGTGTATATGTATATCTATGTGTGTGTATATGTATATATATGTGTGTGTGTGTGTATATATGTATGTGTGTGTGTGTGTGTGTATATATATATGTATATGTGTATATGTATGTGTGTATGTACGTGTGTGTGTATATGTATATGTGTATATATATGTTTGTATATGTATATGTGTATATGTATGTGTGTGTATATGTGTGGGTATGTGTGTGTATATGTGTGTGTGTGTGTGTGTGTGTGTGTGTGTGTGTGTGTGTGTGGGTATGTGTGTGTGTGTGTGTGTGTGTGTGTGTGTGTGTGTGTGTGTGTGTGTGTGTGTGTGTGTGTGCGTGTGTATATTGTTACGGATTCATCATTTCCGACTTTGTGGTTTTCCTCCACTGGAAGCATTTTTAGTTTCATATACTATTATTGTTATAGTTTGAGTGTGAAATGGAGATAACTGTCTTCAAAGGTAAAAATTTGTGTTTCAAAAGAAAAACGAAATGGATCGGGAGAAACCGAAAGAAGAAGAAGAGGCTGGAGCGGATCAAGTGAGATCAGGAAAGAAAGGCCGATCTGCTTCGAGGTGTCGAGCGGATGCTGTTCGGCATTGGTCACGAGCGAATATTGGTTTCCCCGGGAAAGGGATTCCTGTGACAGTGTCGTTATTGTTGTGGCAGATAAACCTGCATGACGGGTTTTGCTGTTGTTTCCGAAAGTGAATCATCACGGGAGAGCCGGTACGCCTCCATTACGGGCCCATCCGCCATTTCACCTCGCACCAGCCATTTTCACCTCACACCAGCGATTCGCCTGGTTTTCATGTGTGTCGTGGATTTAGCTTGGGAATTCGCGGTTCTCCGCTTGGGAACTGCTGCTCGTTCATGTCAGCGTCATTGTCTGGTGAACTGAAGGTGTGAATTCCCAGTCGCCTTTTGGGTGAACTTTTACCTGACCGACGTCGCCCTGACCTCTCACCCAGCGGCTCGTCTGCAGCGTCGATTGTCAGCCATCCTGGGTTCAGGTCTCGGTGCAACCTTTTTCTTGTGATCTCCGGAGCGTGGATCGACTTTGACCTGGTGTCGTGTTAGTGAATTTTTGGGTGTTACAGTTGGCTCACGTGGAGTAACGTGAGTTATTGAGTTAAGAAACTGGTGGTACCATCATCGAAATTATATGGTGTTTGCTGTGCAAGTGAGGTTTTCTTGTACGTGCGTTACTTGTTATTATTGTGTGGTTTTAATACAATACTTGGTTTTTGTATCGATTGATTGGTGTGGTTTCACCATTGGTCATTGGCACACATAATAACACATCTTTCTGCCGTGACTCAATTTGGGGCTCGGAGGCACACCATGACAGGGGTTTGGGGAGGAGCACGTAACAGAAATTGGGGGCTCGTCCGGGATATAATTCCCTAACATTCCCAAAATTCCCAAATTTGAAATTTTCTAACGTTCCCAAATTTGTATTTCTGAAAAGTTGGAATTTTTGTGTGAAGGTTAACAGGTGCTAGCTAATCGTCACCATGGTGTTTGAAGTAGAAAAGTTTGCGACGTCCCCTAACGAGGCACAGTTCCTGGCGTTAAAAAGATCGGAACTCATGATATTGGCCAAATATTGTAACTTGGAGGTCCGAGTTAGTATGAAGAAAGCAGAGATTCAGACATTGGTGGTAGTGAGCTTTACCACCCAGATCACTTTGTACTGACATTGTCCATTCTAGTGGGACTTTGTACCATTCAAGTGGGACAAGTGGGACACTTTGTACCATTCTAGTGGGACAAGAAACATGGGAAGAGGTAGCTTTGGATTGGTTACCAGAGGAAAAAGGAAATATGGAGCTCTGGAAAATGGAGATGCAACTGCAGAGCCAGGAAAGGTTAAAAGAGTTGGAATGGAAAGCAGAAAAGGAAAGAGCAGAGGAAAGGAAAGCAGAAAAGGAAAGAGCAGAACAGGAACGAGAACTTGAGGAGAGAAGAGCAGAGGAAAGAGCAGAGGAAAGGAGAGCCGAAAGAGAATTAAAGGAATGGGACATGGAGTATCAGAGGGAACCTAAACTCAAGGAGCTTGAATTACTGGGGGAATGGAGAGAAATAGTATCCATGCCGGCTAGTTCGACAACCAGTCAGAATTCTTGGGATGTTGGTAGGCATGTGAGGCTGGTTCCACCCTTCAATGAAAAGGAGGTAGCCAAGTTCCTTTTACACTTTGAGAAGGTGGCTCAAATGTTAAAATGGCCTGTGGGGTCCTGGACTATGTTAGTACAAAGTGTTCTGGTGGGTAAAGCTCAAGATATCTATTCAGCTTTACCGATTGACCAATGTGCAGATTATGAGATGGTGAAGAAAGCCATTCTCAAAGCCTATGAATTGGTCCTTGAAGCTTACCGACAACAATTTAGGAATGCCAGGAAGAGGGAGAGTGAGACCCATGTGGAGTTTGCCAGAATGAAGGAAACCATGTTTGATAGGTGGTGTGACTCGAAGGAGATTGGGAAAGACTTCAACCGTTTACGACAATTGATCTTGGTGGAGGAGTTCAAACAGTGTGTCCACGCAGACATTAAAGTACATCTGGATGACAAAAAGGTACCGGAGTTGTATGAGGCAGCAACAGTGGCAGATGACTATGCCTTGGCACACCGGATGGGGTTCCACAAACCTAACTTCCTGCCTAGAGTTAGCCTGGGGAGTTATGGTAAATCAGGTTCGGAGAACAAATTTTCATGGAGGCGGCCTAGAGAGGACTATGGGGACAAATCCGATACCGTGACTTTTAGGGATCAGAAGACTGCAGTTCCAAGGCAGACCTATCTTCCGGGGGGCCGGAGGCAGACCACCGGTTTTTCCTCCGGGCCTACTTGTGCTTTTTGCAAGTAATCTGGGCATTTGATGTCCCAATGTTACGCCCTGAAAAGGAAAAATCAGGATCGGAGTCAGACTAGTGCAACTCCGAATGCGTTGGCCAATGCGAGAAATCGTCCTTGGAGGACAGTGCCTTGTGAAGGTTCCCATGCCAAAGTTACGGCATCACAGAACGACCTTGTTCAAGAGGGTTACAAACCTTTTATTTCCGAGGGGTTTGTGTCACTGGATGGGGACTTAACTAACCAGAGACCTGTTTGGGTATTGAGGGACACAGGAGCACATCAATCTTTGATGCTTGAGGGCATTTTGCCATTGTCGGAGAAGACGGCAACTGGGGTTAGTGTTCTCTTACAGGGGGTTGGTGGCTATGTTAAAGCTCCTCTTCATGTCATCCATTTAAAGTCTGAGTTGATGTCAGGACCGGTCACTGTGGGGTTACAAGCCACTCTTCCTGTAGAGGGAATCTCTTTTATTATCGGGAATGATTTGGCCGGGGGTCGAGTTTCTGGTAATCCGATGTTGGTTGAAAAGCCCAGTATGGAAAATAACACAGCACAGTTAGAGCAGGAGAATCCGGGTATCTTTCCATCCTGTGCAGTGACTCGTGCTATGGGTAGGAAGTGCTCTGAAGAGAAGGAGAAGGAAGGTGATATGGATTTGGGTTCCCTAGAGATATTGGATGAAAAGTCGGGAAGAGATAATAGGAAAGGGAGTGACATCAAGGAACCTAAGGAAAAGGTGGCATCTGGAACAAAAGAGAAAATGGAGTGTCCGTCGGAGACATCTGGGAACGAGGCTGAACAAACGGTGCTTGTTCGAAAGAGACTTTTTAAAGAACAACACAAAGATTCGGAGCTCCGGAGTTTGATTGATAAAGCCATTACAGAGGAAGAGGCCATGAAGATACCTGTTGGTTACTTCATGAAAGGGGAAATACTCATGAGAAAATGGAGACCACCAGAGGTGGCAGCAAATGATGAGTGGAAAGTTCATTACCAAATTGTGGTGCCACCGCCGTACCGGAAGGAGATATTGAGTTTGGCACATGAGACACCTTTGGCCGGGCACCTTGGAGTGAACAAGACATGACAGAATTTTCGTACATTTTTTCTGGCCAGGATTGCGACGTGATGTGGCAGAGTTCTGTAAATCTTGCCACTCTTGCCAGCTGGTGGGAAAACCTAATCAGAAAGTCCCCTCTGCACCTTTAAAACCAATTCCAGCTTTTGAAGAGCCATTCAGCCATGTCATTATTGACTGTGTAGGCCCTTTACCTAAAACTAAGCCTGGACATCAATATTTGCTGACCATCATGTGCGCTTCTACAAGGTTCCCAGAGGCAGTCCCTCTTAGAAAAATTACTGCGGCAGTTATTGCGAAGGCCTTGATTAAATTTTTCACTTTTGTTGGCCTACCTAAGGTCATCCAGTCTGATCAGGGTTCCAATTTCATGTCAACGCCTTTTCAGCAAGTGGTACACCTGTTGGGAGTGGAACAAGTAAGCTCAAGTACTTACCATCCCGAGAGCCAAGGGGCCTTGGGAAGGTTTCACCAGACATTGAAGAATATGATCAGAACGTATTGTTTTGAATGTGACAAGGATTGGGATGAGGGAATACCCTTATTGTTGTTTGCTACGAGAGAAACTGTTCAGGAGTCATTGGGATTCAGTCCTTTTGAACTTGTGTTTGGACACACCGTTCGAGGACCATTGAAATTGGTGAAAGAACAGTGGCTACAGGAGGAGTCACAGTCAACAGTGGTAGAGTATGTGTCAACGGTTAGGCACAGATTGGCAAAGGCTTGCGAAGTTGCGAGAAGAAACTTGAAAGTGACACAGGATAAAATGAAAGTGAGACATGACAAGAAATCTCAGACAAGAAATTTCAATCCTGAGGACCGGGTGTTAGTGTTGCTCCTGCGCCAGTTCAGCCACTAAAGGCTAGGTATTTTGGTCCCGATGCAATCGAAAGGAGGGTTAATGAAACACATTACATGGTGACAACTCCCGACCGACGGAAAAAGCGGCAGCTGTGTCATGTCAACCGACTGAAAAAATATTGTGAGAGGAAGCCTGGGAAAAAAATGGGTCCTGTCTCACCTGTCGTGCCTGTAGTCAGGGTGCAAGATAATGCAGAGTTAAAAGTCTTCACTGATCACAACCCCTTAACCTTCATTCAAAAAATGAAAAATATAAATCAGAGGTTGAGGAGATGGAGTTTGTCTTTGCAGGAGTTCAACTTGGAAATTGAGCATGTAAAGGGCAGGGACAATGTCGTTGCCGATGCTTTATCCAGAGTGAAATAACTTTGAAAATTCCTGGAGGTTGTTTGGAAGTTTTGTTGCTTTCTTCTGGGGAATATTAATTATTGTTGCTCACGTGAGTTGATCAGCCATAGGTTGATTGGTAGTTTTGGGTGTGAGTTTTACTTTTGTTTGTTAAAGAGGGTTTTTGCATGAAAAGAAAGTTTTCACTATGTTCAAACTTTCTTTCTTGAGGGAGGGGAGTGTTACGGATTCATCACTTCCGTCTTTGTGGTTTTCATCCACTGGAAGCATTTTTAGTTTCAGATACTATTATTGTTATAGTTTGAGTGTGAAATGGAGATAACTGTTTTCAAAGGTAAAAAATCGTGTTTGAAAAGAAAAACGAAATGGATCGGGAGACACCGGAAGAGGAAGAAGAAGAGGCTGGAGTGGATCAAGTGAGATCAGGAAAGAAAGGCCAATCTGCTTCGAGGTGTCGAGCAGATGCTGTTGGATATTGGTCACCAGCGAATATTGGTTTCCCTGGGAAAGGGATTCCTGTGACAGTGTCGTTATTGTTGTGGCAGATAAACCTGCGTGACGGGTTTTGCTGTTGGTTCCGAAAGTGAATCATCGCAGGAGAGCCGGTACGCCTCCATTACGGGCCAGTCTGCCATTTCACCTCACGCCAGCCATTTTCACCTCGCACCAGCGATTCACCTGGTTTTCGTGTGTGTCGTGGATTTCTCTTGGGAATTCGCAATTCTCCGCTTGGGAACTGCTGCTCGTTCATGTCAGCGTCATTGCCTGGTGAAATACAACACAACAACAACAACATGCATTTTAAGGCCATGTTCCCTGCTAGAGCGGGGGTTAGCCTTGCGGTCCCCATGACAATCTTCTCCATTTTGCCCTATTTTCTGCATCTCTCCTTGTTAACCCCCTTGCCCGCATTTCTTCTTCCACCATCTTTAGCCAAGTCTTTCTCGGTCTTCCCCGTCCTCTACTTCCTTCTACATTAACTTCCATCACTCTTCTCAACCAGTCACTTTCATCCTTCCTCAATACATGACCAAACCATCTCAACCTGTTCCTCTTCACAGCATCAATCACAGGCAATATTCCCATCATCTTTCGCAATTCATCATTTGTCTTCCTCTCTCTCAACGATACTCCGCACATCCATCGAACCATTCGCATTTCCACCCTTTCCAGCCATCGTTGCTGCTCTACGTTCATTACCCATGTCTCGCTCCCATAAATCATAACACTTCTCACACATGCAGCATACACCTTTCCCTTCAGCTTCAGCGACACTCTCCTCCTCATCAGCACGCCACTCAGTTCCCGAAACTTCTTCCATGCACATCTCACTCGAGCAACCGTTGCCGAGTCTGATCCACCTTCTCCATTCAGCATGTCTCCGAGGTAGCAAAATGTTTTCACACCTTCCAGCTTCACGCCATCTCCAAGATCCAACTCAACATTTCCTCCATCTGCAGCTCCCTCTGTGCACACCTTACATTTGAATGTAGCTGCCACACTGGTTAATGACCCTCTCAGACCACTACATTTTTGATGAACCCACTCAGCACACATTGTACATTGAATGGAGTTCACTCCGACACCCTTCCTGCACACAGCACACGGCCACTTCCCAGTTCTTTCCACCTCACCACATGCTTTACCACTTGCCATCACCTTTGTCTTTCCGATATTCACCTTCAGACCTTTTGTCTCCATACATTCCTTCCACTTGTTCATCTTTTCCTTCAGTCCATCCATACTTTCCGCAATCAACACCAGATCATCTGCATACAACAACTCCCACGGTAAACCCTCCTTTACGGTCTGAGCCAGCACCTCCATCACAGCTACAAATAGTAGTGGACTTAGTACCGACCCCTGATGCACGCCCACCTTCACCTCAAACTCACCACTGTTCCCGTCCTTCGTCCTTACAGCTGTGCGTGCTCTTTTGTACATTGCCATCACTACTCTGATCAACCATTCCTCCACTCCTAACTTCCTCAATGCCCATGTCAATACTTTGCGTGGAACCCTATCGAATGCTTTCTCCAGATCAACAAACCCAAAAAACAACTTCTTCCTCTTATCCATGTACTTCTCCTGCAACTGCCTCACAATGAAAAGCGCATCTGTCGTTCCTCTTCCTGGCATAAATCCAAACTGCATTTCGTCGATCTTCACTTTCTTCCTTATCCTCCTCTCCAACACCCTTTCCAATACCTTCATTCCATGCTCCAATAACTTTATCGCTCGGTACGAGCCACACTCCAGAGGGTCACCTTTCCCCTTGTATAGAGGGACGAGGGTACTCAGTTCCCAATCCACTGGAATGCGGCCTTCTTTCACCACCAGATTACAGATCTCTGTCATTCTCTTCACACCCCAACTTCCTGCTGCCTTCAACATATCTCCCACAACTCCCGTCGGCCCTCCCGCTTTTCCACTCTTCATTGCTTTTATCGCTTCCTCAACTTCCTTCTCAGTTATCTTCTCTGCCGGTCCTAAAACTGGGTTACTCTCTATGTTGCCATCCCATTCATTCTCTGTATTCAACAGCATTTCCATATATCTTTTCCATCTTCCTTTAATTCCATCTGGGTCGACAACGATTTGTCCCACTTCATCCTTCAAGCAACTCACCCCCATCACATCACATCTCTCTTTCGCTATCTGCTTTGCAATCCTGAATACTGCTTTCTGACCCTCTTCCGAATCCAAGCATTCTCCGAACATTTTCCTACATGCCTCCTGCACCTTTGCTACCTCTTTCTTTGCAGCCTTCCTGGCTGCCTTATAACTTTCATGCTCTGCTGTTTCTGCTCCCGTACCCTTCGCCTTCTGCCACTCTTTGAACTGGTGAAATGAAGGTGTGAATTCCCAGTCGCCTTTTGGGTGAACTTTTACCTGACCAATGTCGGCCCGACCTCTCACCCAGCGGCTCGTCTGCAGCGTCGACTGTCAGCCGTCCTGGGTTCAGGTCTCGGTGCGACCTTTTTTCTTGTGATCCCCGGAGCGTGGATCGACTTTGACCTGGTGTCGTGACAGTGACTTTGTGGGTGTTACAGTTCGCTTACGTGGAGTAACCTGAGTTATTGAGTTAAGAAACTGGTGGTACCATCATAGAAATTATATGGTGTTTGCTGTGCAAGTGAGGTTTTCTTGTACGTGTGTTACTTGTTATTATTGTGTGGTTTTAATACAATACTTGGTTTTTGTATCGATTGATTGGTGTGGTTTCACTATTGGTCATTGGCACACATAATAACACATCTTTCTGCTGTGACTCCTTTCGGGGCTCGGAGGTACACCATGACTGGGGTTTGGGGGTGAGCACGTAACAGTATGTGTATATGTGTTTGTGTGTATATGTATATATGTCTGTGTGTGTGTGTGTGTGTGTGTGTGTATGTATATGTGTATATGTGTGTTTATGTGTGTATATGTACAGTCACGTGAAAAAGTAAGTACATCCCATGTAAAGTTTTGACTTTTTCAATATATTTCAACATACAGCTATTTCATCTTCATTTTTTTTTTTTTTTTTTTTTTGTATACTGAATCGAGGCTCGTGAAAGAGCTAACATTTATTTCACAAACAAATCAACCAGACAAACAAAATATACAAAAAGAGGGAGCGGAAGCCAAGATGGGGAGAGAAGGGGAAGCACACAACCACAACATTTGAGAGCAGGGAGTAGTGTGGGAGGGAGAGGGCTTGGGGGCAGGAGGCGTGGGAAGGGAAGGGGGGGGGGGGGGGGGGGGGGAGAGGTATAAAACACATGGGGACCGAAATTAGCGGGGGTAGAAAAGATCAAGGTTTTGGATGGGAGAGGATAAGAGATGGTGGTGAACAGCTGTTTTAAAGACCTGGAGGGTAGAGTGGGATTGAAGAGAGTGAGGGAGTTTGTTCCAGAGGCGGGAGAAAAGAGGAATGAAGGAGTGATTCAACAATATTGATAGATAAAGGTGATATAATATAACAAATATCATGAAACATTTACATTTTGTAGTCCATTGTATAATTTAAATAAACACAAATGCAAATTTCGCATGTGGAAAAAGTAAGTACACCCCTACATTTATCACTACTTCAAATACCTAAAATTAGAATCAGGTGCACCAGCTCAGGTGCAAATGATTAGAACATCGTTAGAGAGGATCTTGGAAGAACCTGTCTCATTTAAACCTCAGACATTTAGTTTGGTTTGCTCTTTGTTGTTGAAGTGTGCGGCGTCACAATGCCGAGATCAAAAGAGCTCTCCGAGGCCTTCAGAAAGAAGGTTATAGAGGCCCACGAGTCTGGGAGGGATTTAAAAAGATCTCCAAACAATTTGAAATCAATAATTCGACTGTCCGGAAGATCATCTACAAGTGGAGAAGATTCCAAACAACTACCAACTTGTTCAGGCCAGGAGACCCCAGCAAGTTCAACCCGAGAGCAGACCGCAACATGCTGAAAGAAGTCTCTGAGAACCCCAGAATGTCATCACGGGACCTACAGGTAGCTCTTGCCACTGTTGATGTCAAAGTGCACGAGTCTACCATTAGAAAGAGGCTGCACAAATTTGATCTCCATGGGAGCTGTGCCAGGAGGAAACCTTTGCTGTCCAGAAAGAACATCAGGGCAAGACTAAAGTTTGCCAATGAACACCTATGCAAAGACCAGCACTTCTGGAACAATGTGCTCTGGACAGATGAGTCAAAGGTAGAGCTATTTGGCCACAGTACCAGAACACATGTTTGGCGAAAACCAAAGACAGCATTTGACCACAAGAACCTGATACCAACTGTAAAGCATAGTGGTGGAAATATTATGGTTTGGGGCAGCTTTGCTGCATCAGGGCCTGGGCAGCTCACCATCATAGAATCCACGATGAATTCTTCATTGGACCAGAGGGTGCTTGAGGAGAATGTGAGGCCATCTGTCGGAAAGTTGAAGCTCAACCGAAGGTGGACATTGCAACATGACAATGACCCTAAACATACCAGTAAATCCAGCAAGGAATGGTTGAAAAGAAAGAAGTGGAGGGTTCTGGAATGGCCAAGTCAAAGCCTGGATCTAAATTCCACGAGATGTTGTGGGGGGATTTGAAACAAGCTGTGCATGTAAGAAACCCCTCAAACATCGCACAGCTGAAAGAATTCTGCATGGGGGAGTGGGCAAAAATTTCTCCCAGTCGATGTCAGAGACTGGTAAACAGTTATAAGAAACGCCTACTTGAGGTTGTTTCTGCCAAAGGGGGCAATACCACCTTTTAGAGCCAAGGGTGTACTTACTTTTTCCACATGCGAAAATTGCATTTATGTTTATTTAAATTATACAATGGACTACAAAATGTAAATGTTTCATGATATTTGTTATATTATATCACCTTTATCTATCAATATTGTTGAAATGAAGATCAAATAGCTTCATGTTGAAATATGTTAAAAAAGTCAAAACTTTACATGGGGTGTACTTACTTTTTCGCGTGACTGTATATGTGCGTGTGTGTATATGTATATGTGTATATGTGTGTGTATATGTGTGTGTGTATATGTATATATGTGTGTGTGTGTGTGTATATGTGTGTATGTGTGTGTATATGTATATGTGTGTGTGTGTGTGTGTGTGTGTGTATATGTATGTGTGTGTATGTGTGTGTATATGTATGTGTGTGTATGTATATGTATGTGTGTGTATGTGTGTATATATGTATATGTGTGTGTGTGTGTTGTTACGACCTGGCCCTTGTGTGAAGGGCTCGGGGTACTGCCTATTGCTCCGGAGATCCTAATTGATGTGCTCGGGAGACCAATACCTTCCCCGTGGGTGGGTCGCGCCGCATGAGCAATCAGAAGTGACCAAGCGAAGCTCCCATCCAAATGCTTATGCAATCTTTTTACACCCCCCCCCCCGCCCCCCAATCTTCAACACACATTATGCCAATTCATAAATGCAATGCAAATTCAAAACAGGGGAATAAATGCAAATACTTTACTCAAAATCAAGAAAAAACACAGGGTACAACACCAAGGAAAAGATAAATCATAAGGAAAAGAAATCCCGCTGATATGCAGCGGCAAAGATCAAGTAATTAAAGGACAGACAGGCGCCAAGACAAAACAGACAAGACAAATAAACGACCCACCCGGTATCTATAGCTAATCCCAAAGCGGAGGGAGAGGGTAGCAAAATAACAAAGAAATATTCGCCAGGATATAAAGGGAATAAAAGGTAAAATAAAACTGGGAGGAGGGGAGGGGAGGGGAATTCAGGCCTGTTTCAGATGGCGTCCTGGCTGCCTCGCCTCAGCCACGTGTCCCGAGGGTGGAACCTCCCCTCCACTCTATTCTTTCTCAGTGGGTGTCTTCAAACTCCACGAACGACTTGCGCAGAGCAGTTCCTGCAAGACCATGAAGCCGCACGTTGCCTCCGGCTGGCTCAGAGGAAACTTGATGAGGAGCACAAGCTTCTGGCTCCCTCTCCCACTTCCTCACGATCGATCCCACGTGCACCGAGAAAAGCCTCCTCCACCCAAATCTCTCCTGCACCGACTGTTTCTCCAACAGGCAGCCCTCAGAGAGATTAATCAAAAATCCTCAAAAAGCTCACACAGACCGAGTTTCTCATCAAAACTTGGACCGTACGTGCTGCATTCGGTTTTCGCCTTTCTCCACCGATCCGACGCACTCTTCTTTCTCCTCCCTCTCCTCTTCTTTCTTTTTTCCCAATGGTTCTTTCTCTATTCAGTTATGTCGAGCTCTGGTGGGAGGAAGAAAGTCGACAAAGAAGATCTTTGTTTTTCTTTTAACAAAATAATAAAAATAAAGTCGATAGGGGAGGAAGAAAGAATAGAGCAAATCTGGTTTCACAGCCAGCCCGGAATTTCACATAAGGTACACCCCAACAATCACAGCTTCTCGTCATTGCAAGCCCAGCCCCATGAGTGTGCCATCATTAAACAATCCACCCCACGAGTGTAACACTGCTCCTATCCTTCTTCCAGAGACGTCGCGTCTCGACTATATAATCGAATCTAAACAAATGCGGGTTCTCTACTCTACAGTCCTATAACACAGAACATATACTTACACAAAATTCAAAACATAGGGACCATGGTCCTCCATCACAATAGAGTCGCATGGCACAGTCAAAAATAATAATAATAATCATAAACAACAACAAAAAACAAAAACAGCTGTTGCGTCCTGATGGTTTACAGGATTCAAGCGACAGCAAGCAAGGTAACCAATTTGCATCCCTCCCTCTCTCTTCCAAGCTTGAGGCGAAGATGGGGAATGCCACGCAGAATATTGCCAGTAGCTGCCGCCGAATCTAGGGGAGGGAAGTGGGGAACAAGGACAACAACCCCTACCGATAGACCTATCCCCACATCCTCTCAAATCAAGTCATAGTCGCGGAGATAAGCTGGATGCTGAATATTGCGTTTTCCCCTTCCACTTTGGCCGGCCAAATTGTTATTACCGATTCCATCCCCTGGGTCATACTGTTGTGGGGTGCAGTTATTTGGGGTGTGGGTTTTCGGTCTTTTCCCCAACTTATTTTTGCCGAGTCGTACCCACTCGGGGATGGATTCCCCATTATATTCCCTCAGCCTGTTCCGGTGGAGGATGCGTAGCGCAACTCACTGTCCCTGCCGCACGCGATAAATAACGTCATTTTCTTGCTTCATCACTAGACACAGACCCTGCCAACAATCAGCAAACTTGCGACAGAGCCCTCTCCGCTGCCTCATGTTGCTCACCCACACCAGGTCTCCCTCCTTAAACTGCTTTCCCCGGGCTTGTGTGTCGTACCTAGTTTTCATGCACTGTCCGGAGCACTGCAACCTGTCCCGAGCAAACTGATACGCCTGTTCAATATCATGTTGTAGGCCTTCGACATAGTGGGGCCAGGTCTGGACGTGTTGATTGGGTGGTCCTCCATAAATCAAATCTGGGGGGTCTTAGTTCTCGACCATACATCAGGAGTGCGGGTGTGCAACCGGTGGCTTCGTTCACCGCCGTTCTGCATGACAGTAGAATCAGCGGTAACCCCTCATCCCAGTCAGTGTGAGTATCATTCACATACATTGCCAGCTGGGTACCTAGGGTTCGATTGAAACGTTCCACCATGCTGTCGGATTGAGGATGGTAAGGAGTAGTTCGAGTTTTCCGTATACCTAGAAGATCGCACATTGCTCGAAAAACCTCAGACTCAAAATTGCTTCCCTGATCCGAATGTAGCTCAGAAGGGATGCCGTACCGGGTGAAGAAACCATCCACAAGTGCCCGCGCAACTGTATTCGCATCTATACTTGCCAATGCATAAGCCTCGGTCCACTTCGTAAAGTAGTCCATAGCGACTAGGATGTACCGGTTTCCCCAGGCGGTTTCTGGAAAAGGTCCTGTAATATCTACGGCCACTCTCTCCAGGGGTGCACCTACTTGGTATAATTGCAACGGGGATAATTCTTTCCTCGAGGGGCGCTTCTTAGCAGAACACTTATCACAGTTGCGACACCAGGCCTCCACGTCTCTTTTCCAATGGATCCAATAAAAAAAATTCCGGATCTTCTTTAGCGTTTTATTTACCCTATAGTGGCCCATTGCCTTTGGTCCGTGATAGTGCCCCAATATTTCAGACTTCTTCCGCTGTGGTGTTACCAGTAACCACACATACTTGTTCGTGGCGGCCACTGCCCACCTCCGGTAAAGTACTCCATCACCTAAGCTGAGACTGTCCCATTGTCCCCAGTACACTTTCAAGTCTAGCGTAAGAGTTGCTACCTCTTCCCAGTCCGGTCATCGGTTTGTCTCCTTCCAGGTAATGACCATGTTCAAGTCAGAGTCTTCTCGTTGTGCCACACCAAAGTCTGTCAGCAAATCATTATCACTCTCTGTGGGTTGCACACTTCCATGCATTACACACACATGATCATTCTGGTTGTTCTCCTCCTCCTCCTCCCTCTTGTCCTTTCTTTCACAATAGCGGCAACCTTGCTCAATGCACGGTCTTCTGGACAAGGCATCGGCGTTGGCATGGAGCCGACCGGGCGATGCACAATGTTGAAATCAAAAGCCTGTAACTTTTCTAACCAGCGGGCCAACTGACCCTCCGGCGACTTGAAGTTCATTAGCCATCTTAGAGACGCATGGTCTATTTTTCCCCGAGGAGGTACGGTCGGAAGTGATCAACTGCGGTCACCAACGCCAGCAACTCTTTTCACGTCACACAATAGTTCCTTTCTGGTCTAGACAAAGCCCTGCTGAAGTAGGAGATTACCCTCTCTGTGCCCCCCTGCTCTTGGGAAAGTACTGTGCCCAGGCCCAAGTGGCTTGCGTCTGTATCCAGGATAAACTCTCCCTCACTTTCAGGGAATGCCAGTATGGGGCTCTCCATCAATGTATCCTTTAGGGCTCCAAACGCATCCTCACAGTCATTGGCCCAGACAAACTTGGTGTTTTTCTTTTCTGTCAACCTGTGTAGGGGTCGTGCGATGTCTGCAAAGCCTTTTATAAATCGTCAGTAGTACGAGCATAACTCAAAAAAGCGTACCTGCCGTACATTCGTGGGAATAGGCCAATCTTGCACTGCTGAGATTTTGTCTGGGTAGCTCGACACCCTCTCGACCGATAATGTGTCCCAGGTAGGCGACTCCTGCCTAAATAGTTGGCACTTCCCGGGGTTCAATGTTAACCCCGCCTCCCGAAAGCGTGAAAAAACTTGTTCCAGTTGGGAAATAGCAAGGTCAAATGTTGATGAATGCACTAGAACGTCATCCAGATAGACGAGACAGGAGTTCCAATGCCACCCTTTCAAAACTCTGTCCATGAGCCTTTCAAATGTGGCGGGAGCATTGCACAGACCAAATGGCATAACCTTGAATTGCCATAGACCTGTTCCCACTGAAAATGCGGTCCTTTCATGACTGGCCGGGTCGACTTCAACCTGCCAGTAGCCACTCTTTAGGTCCAAAGTGCTACACCACTTCGATCCAGCTAACGCATCAAATGTCTCGTCGATTCGAGGAAGAGGATATGAATCCTTTCTGGTCACATCGTTCAATTTCCTATAATCCACGCAAAATCGAACTGTCCCATCCTTCTTCCACCTCAGGACCACTGGTGATGCCCATGCTCCATCAGAGGGTTCAATTACATCCTCGGCATACATTCTGGCAATTTCCTCCTCAGCAGTTTTCCTTTTTCCAAATGGTAGCCGTCTTGGCGGTTGCTTAATCGGTCTTGCCGCCCCCGTCTCAATCCGATGGTTTACCATTTTCGTGCGGCCCAGCTTCTTACCCGCTAGCATGAACAAGTCTCAGTTACGGGCAATTAACCAGTGGACTTGTTTGGCTTGATCCTCACTGAGTCCTGCAATACTGCATTGTTCCAGATCTGCGAGATCTTCAGGCCACTCACCGTCATCACGCTCTGTGGGATCCTCTACTCCAGACCTCCCATTACACTCTACCACCCCGACGTCCAGGTAGCTAGCTGGGTGCCCGCTCTCACAACCCTTGGCTGATCGGTGGCATTTAGCACCTGTACTGGTACCCGTGTTCCTTCGGACTCTGCTAACGTTTGTGCTACTGCGATGCCGTAAGTCATTGGCTCTTCCATCGGTTCCACTAATCCCAGCGGGGATGATTCACACCTGATGACAGCTCGCTGAGCGATGATCAGCATTTCTGAGTTTGGTGGTATAGTCACAGACACAGGCGCAATTACACTTGCATCCTTTGGATCTTTTTCTCTCTGCTCCTCAAATAGAACCATGTCCTTTCCAATCTTCAAGCACATCCGATTAAATTCCAACTGGCAAACATTCTCGGCCAGGAAATCCAGTCCAATCAAGCAAGGGTCACAGAGTTTTGCCACCCACACCTTTGTGTTATACTCCATCCCAGCCAACTGCAAGTTGATGACTCCATTCCCGAGTATTAGCACTGTCTCCCCATTGGCCAATTTCAGATGATACCCTGCTCCAGGGGCGAGTGGTTTCCATCCCTTTGTTGTGTGTCGCAGCATGGCCGGATGTACAATGGTTGCATTCGCCCCCGTATCCACAATTGCTCGAATCTGTTTCCCCTCTACTGTACAAGAAACTGCGACATTCTGTAGCTGTTCCCCAACTCCACTCAAACCAAGCACCATGACTGAGGCTTCCCCATTCACAGCCGGCTGTCACCCCACACGACCGGCTACATCCGGTTTCCCGAATGGCTAGCTCCATCTCGTCTTGGGGCCTCTGATCTCCCTTCTGCGATATGGCTTAACGCCCCCCCTATCGGAGCAACTGCCATGGCTGTTTCATTTACATCCCGTCTCGGTCCCCTTCCTCCTGTGAACTCTTGTTGACGTCCATGCCACATACACTCCGACTGCAAGTGGCCCTGTATTCCGCACCCCCAGCATGTGGGGTCCCTTCCCCTGGGATCAGAAAACACCCTGTTTCCTCGTGCCCCCCCCCCCCCCCAAGGTTGCTTCCCCAAGAAACTGCGACATTCTGTAGCTGTTCCCCAACTCCACTCAAACCAAGCACCATGACTGAGGCTTCCCCATTCACAGCCGGCTGTCACCCCACACGACCGGCTACATCCGGTTTCCCGAATGGCTAGCTCCATCTCGTCTTGGGGCCTCTGATCTCCCTTCTGGGAGATCCAAGGTTGCTTCCCCAAGGTCCCAAAACCCTGCTGTATCACCTCACAAAGCCTCTGCAGATCCTGTTTGGTGGCGTAACCTTCTCCCCTTTCAATACCATCAGCCGGTCCTTCATACTGCTTGGGAGTCTCCACCACTTCGGTTCCTAGGTGATGTGCCTGACGAATTACTGCCCGTTGCGTATGGGGCGACCACTGTGTATGAATGATCCGCAATTCAGAAGCAACCGCCGCTGCCTGATACAGACCCTGAGGCCGTTGTAGATGAACTTGTGATTGCAATTCCCCACCTATAGCTGCTATGAAATACTCACGAGCCAGATTTTCAAATCCCGGTCCCTTCACCTCTGGGTAAACCAGCTTTACTAAGCATTCAATGTCACCCGCCAGATTCTGGAACGTCTCCGGGGGTCGCCACTTCTGCTGCGTGAGCTGTACCCGTGCCAACTCAACCTGATGTGCTGTCCCGAAACGTCTTGTGAGGCATTTTACCACTTCATCATAACCCAGTGGGTCTTCTAGCCAGCCATTCAGTATCCCCAATGCCCTTCCCCTCAATGACACTACCAGCATAGCCGCCTTTTGACTAAATGTCCAACTGTTCAACCTGGCAACGCACTCAAATTGTGCTAAATATGCCACTAAGTTTTCTTCCCCATTATAGGGGCCACATGCAATGTCTCGACTGCATGTGTTACCCACCATCGTCCCCATGGTAACGGAAGTGTTAAGCCCGCTTAGCCCTACAGCAGATTTGGAGGCAGTCCCGGGTTGTGATGAGTCCCCCATATACCACGTATTCTGTTCTTTAATTTTATCTGTCCTAATCCCTTCCAACTTCCTCTCCATTACTTGGAAACGAGTTTCCATTTCTTCCTTAAGCCCAGTCATCTGTCCTTTCATATCTTTGGCCTCAGCCCTCTGCACATCAATCTTCTCGGTCATTTCAGCTCTTTGAGCATCCATCTTCTCATTTGTTTCGGCTTTCTGAACATCCATCTTCTTATTTATTTCACTTATTTCTGCTCTCTGAACATCCATCTTCTCATTTATTTCAGCCCTCTGAGCATCCATTTTCCCAGTTTGCACCCACAGTATGGGCATAATGGAACTCAACTGCTGGCCGATGTCCATTTGGCCGACACTCATTTCCCAATTTGGGCTAAAATCCCACTCCTGACACCATTTGTTACGACCTGGCCCTTGTATGAAGGGCTCGGGGTACTGCCTATTGCTCCGGAGATCCTAATCAATGTGCTCGGGAGACCAATACGTTCCCCGTGGGCGGTCGCGCCGTATGAGCAATCAGAAGTGACCGAGCGAAGCTACCATCCAAAAGCTGATGCAATTTTACACCCCCCCCAATCTTCAACACACAGTATGCCAATTCAGAAATGCAATGCAAATTCAAAACAGGGGAATAAATGCAAATACTTTACTCAAAATCAAGAAAAAACACAGGGTGCAACACCAAGGAAAAGATAAATCATAAGGAAAAGAAATCCTGCTGATATGCAGCAGCAAAGATCAAGTAATTAAAGGGCAGACAGGCACCAAGACAAAACAGACAAGACAATTAAACGACCCACCCGGTATCCCTAACTAATCCCAAAGGGGAGGGAGAGGGTAGCAAAATAACAAAGAAATATTCTTCTCTTTCTCAGTGGGTGTCTTCAAACTCTATTGTCTTCAAAGGGACTCTATTGTATACTCATGACCCTCAGTGGGTAGATTTCCGGTTGTGCGAGTTCCGGTGGTTTTTGGCGTTTCTCGTGTGCTGTAGTCGATGCTGCAATAAATACTCCACACCGTTTCATCTCCCGTGGTATTGTGATTGGTTCATTATGCTTACATCAAGTTAAACACATCCTACTGACGCTGAGTATTCACAGATCAGAAACGCCATACTGTATTTATGGCTGGTCCTTTGTAGGAAAGCTGTGAGTCGGTTAGCTTCTGACACCATGTAAAAGAAATACTTTATTCGTCATGCCATAGCTGCGTGACGTGCTCTCGCGAGATCGCACGATACCGTTCGTTCACGTCACAAGGGCATATAGTATTTTTCAAAACACACAACCAAATACACACATGAAGCAGGAACAGCATTACATGACGGTCATTCCTGGTGCAACTTTTTCGATCTTTCAACCCTTTTTTAGGTAGGAAGCATGAGACTTGTGAAAGCGAGCCATCGACTTCGCTCTAGTTAGCCGTTAGCCCCCCCCCCCCTCCCCGCCCCGTATCGTCATCAAATTGTCACCAAAGATTAATAATGAGAATATGGAGAAGACAAATTAATAATTTTGTTCAAAGGTCAAAGGTCAGCCTCACATAAAATCCTCAATTTTACTCCAATTGACCTGAAATTTCAATTCACCATTTGAGTTTTGTCATCAATGTTTCAACAAAGTTTATTATGTGAATATGGAGAAGGCAAATAAATAATTTGGTCAAAAGGTCAAAGGTCATCCTCACATAAAATCGTTAATTTTCATTCGAATGACCTGAAATGTAAAGCATTTGCATATTGGGTCACTCAATTGGTTCACTAATCAAAAGCTAGGAGTGGATTGTATTTTTTAGATCCAAAGGTCAAGGTCACATTAAATTGCCAATTTTTACCCGATTAACCTGAAATTTTACGAATTTGTATATTCGGTTGGTTCAACACAATTGTTTCACCAATGAAAAGCTACAACCTGATTATTTATTTTATATCAAAGGCTCAAAGGTCAAGGCTGTATAAAATCGTCCATTTTCATTTATCATTTTAAAACTGGTTTTGTCATGTTTAGCTTATGGATGAAGAAGACGTCTGAATACAATCGGATGCGGACAGGCTTTCCATTTCCAGATGGCTTTCTAGTTTCATTCGTCTTAACAGCAAAAGTATGTCAAAAGGGCGTTGGTGTTATTTAAATTTGTTTTACCAAGTACACATATTCTTAATGAGAAAGCACTTTGTAAAGTAGTATTATGTTGTGGCGGACACAAAAGCCCACTGGCGTGGTGACATCATTCCGCGCACCAAGTGGGCGAGGGCCACGCCCGAGGGGTAGGCGTGGCCTGAGGATATACACGGGGCGCGCAGCCCGGAGCGCGCTAGTGTTACAGTGAGCTCCTGAAATAAAGACGCTTATAAGTTACCGCTTGTCCGCTTCCTCCTTGCTCGCAAGCAGCGTGCGTAACGCCGCGCTTTAATGTTGTTATTGACAGCCTTGATAATAAGTTACCTTTTCCATATTTATTGCAAGCAGTTCGAGTGTATTGATTATGATATGATCATTGAGAATTTACTGTGACATGCTTAATAAGTATAGCAAACCTGTACTTCTGTGTACCTGTCCTTGTGCACCTTGACAGAACAAAAGCAATGGCTTCACGCACACCAATCGCTCGGTCTCTGCTCGTCCTTGTCTTCTTGCTCCTTGTAGCTGTGACCTGGGCCCAGAAACCACGCGAGTTTACTACCATCGACGAATATTATGACGCAATAGGTGAAGAGGATGTGGATGATGATAAAGACACGGTAGGAAATATCAATATGAAGCACAACAATAACTCATTAATTGTTCCTATAGTAACTAAGTTGCTATAATGTGATTGATTTTAAGGTCACCACTTTGTGCACATAATCATCATACTAAAATACCCAATTTAATATCTGTCTGTCTGTCTGACGATTTTTTGACCGAGACACATTCTACATTCGGTCGTTACTGATCCAATCTCAACCAAACTTGACAGGAGGACTAAGGGTTGTAGGTTGTATGAAGGTTGTAGCGAATTCATTCGCCCTCCTCCCCAAGGGGGCTTTCTCCACCAATGGGGTTTTCCCCACCAATTGGGTTTTCCCCACCAAAGGTGCTTTCTCCACCAATGGGGTTTTCCCCACCAATGGGGTTTTCCTCCCCAAGAGGGTTTTCTCCACCAAAGGGGCTTTCTCCACCAATGGTGTTTTCCCCACCAATGGGGGTTTCCTCCCCAAGGGGGTTTTCCTCCCCAAGAGGGTTTTCTCCACCAAAGGGGCTTTCTCCACCAATGGGGTTTTCCCCACCAAAGGGGCTTTCCCCGCCAAAGGGGCTAGTAGTGTAATAATGTTGTTTCTGGGACACCTCCGTTTAACATGGGAAATCCCTATCTAATGTCATTTACCCCCTTGTCTTTTTCAAAAATCATAAACACCTCTATTTCTCCCACCCTCATCTTTATGAACCTTTTGTCTGTAGTACCTATCCTTAATGTTGTTCATTAGACCACTCAAACACTACAAATATTTGTTTTCTCTTATAGACCTATCATCCTTCTTCTACATATCATCTGGCAGATTAATCTTTGACCCATTCACTTCCATATTAATTCTTTCCCTCCCTCATTGCCCCTAAACACCTATATTTCTCTCACCCTGTTCTTTACGAACCTTCTAACCTTTTGACATGTTATCCTTATTCATTAGACCACTTAAACACCTGTGATCCTTCTGACCTCATGGACCTTTTAACCTTTTACTCTTAATATCATCTGGTGAATCATCTTTGACCCACTCAAACAACGACCCTACAAATATTTGTTTATGTGTGGGAAATAATTTAATTCTCCTACAACTCTCCTCACCGTCTAATACATTAACAAAAAATATGTTTGAGTTTGGTTCTTTATTAAGATATTTTAACTGAGCTAAGATAAAATGGTAAACCTCCCTCAATGTTCTTGTTTGAGCGCCTCCAGTGCCACATACCATTTTTAAATTAAAGTATATATTTTCCTGACAACCATCAAAGTTTTCCGTCCACTCAAAAATATTTCCATCTTTTTTACCCAATTCACCGGTATTTAAATTAATTCTCTTATTTGTTTTGTAAATTGTTTTACCAGTTGTCTTTTCAATTATACCTATTTGATATTTTTCACATTCGTTATGTTTACCAT
This sequence comes from Myxine glutinosa, assembly GCF_964187855.1. Taxonomy (NCBI): domain Eukaryota; kingdom Metazoa; phylum Chordata; class Myxini; order Myxiniformes; family Myxinidae; genus Myxine; species Myxine glutinosa. The sequence goes on along the minus strand of NC_136272.1, from coordinate 426,766 downwards.
TTATATACCAAGGTTGATTACACCTCCACTCTTTAGTCTGGTTGGTACTTGGTTCTATCATTTATATAATAGTAAAAAGGCGGCGGTAGCCCGTTAAAATCCCTAACCCCCTTTTTAACTTATCACTTATATACTTATATAACCATAAGGGAGACTATCAATTCCATTTTCTAAAATAAACCTCTTATCATCAAAAGCCCCCAATGCTTTCTTATTCATCTCTTCTGAATATAATTGATGTTTATAACTTCTTATTCCATTAATCTTTCTAAACTCTTCTTTCTTTGTTGTTAAACAGTTATAATAATCCTTAAAGTTTATTGTTTCTTTAATAACATTTTTCTTTACACCTTTTAACTTCTTATCAGTCTTTTCGACGTTATTCACAATGTATTTATAAGCATAAGCCTTAGACCTCAATCCCACAAATTTACTCATAACATTTCCTCCTAATTCATCCTTGAACTTTCCAATCACCTTTTTATTTTTAGAAGAGAACAACTCACTCTCTGGACTGTAATTACTTGTATCATAGATATTAATGTCCTTTTTCATGTCTGAATAAACATCGTTGGTTTTAATTTTCAAAATAAAACTATCTGTATCCATATAAAGTAGATTAACATCATTTTGATATTTCTTCCTCAAGTTATTATAAAAGTAATCATACATTAATGACTTTGATAAATCAAGAATTGTTGTTCCAATATAAATAGGTTTGTTCATTTCAATACTCTCTTTAATCAAATGGATCGCACAAAAGTTCTCAGTAAAGACCTCAGCTCGAGTAAAACTCGGTCTATTAATTAATTTTGATGCTTGTTCCCAAGATGTTGATAGTCTGATATTTTGTCTTTTCCTCACATTCTCCATAGTCTTACCAAAGACCGCATTATTCATCAATTTATAAAAGTCTTTCTCAAAATCTGTTTTTGACTCTGTTCTTCTTTGTGTATTAAAATCAATGTACCCCTTTAACCAATGACTTTGATTGAACTTTAGAACCCTATGGATCTTCTCTACTCTTAGACCTTTTGATAAATATTGTCGCAAATTTCTTTGGTGTAGAACATAATTTTTCTTGTTATATAATGTAGTAAGTAATTTTTCTGTTGATTCACCTATATCAAACGATCGTTGATAATCACTCAACCATTCTTTCTTTGGACTTTCTTTCTCACAAGCAAATGGGAGATCTTTGTGTAGGTTATGGAGTTCCTCTGGATATTTTAAATCAATTTCAAAATAATAACCAACTTTTTCTTCATCCAATTCTTTTTGTGTAGAGATACATACATCTTGTAAAACGTTTTTGTAGTCTTTTTCCTTTACCCATCTAAGTTTTCCATAAGGAAGAGCCTGAGACATTGCCCAGCCATACAGGTTGTTCGCGTCATAGTACATCAAGTAAGAACTCTCTTTCGTTGGATCATAATTTGGAAGATATTTGTTATTTGCTTTTGCGTATCTACTCGAGCAGACTTGTGAAATTCCACCTCTTTTTGCCTTTTCAATCATCAAAAGCATATCAACATCGGTTATCAAATCCAAATCTTGTTTTGTCATTTTCAACATCGCACTCCAGGCCAATCCAGGTGCTGTGTAGTAGTGAGCAGGATCCAATCCATATCCAGTGCGACAAACAGATCTAAAGGCTTCAAATACATCGGCCAATAAAAGCACATCAGTTTTGAGATACAAATCGTGATACTCGCCAAGATTCTTGATGTTATATTTTTCCCAAACATTTTGTGCGTGTACATAATCTTTATCAGATATATGACTATTATTTAATTTGTTATAGAAATTTTCTTTTGAAGGAAGTTGTGTTTCATTGAATCTCTCAAATGAGTCCATATAGTCATAGGGGTAAATTCCCTTTTGTGTTAGAAAATCTTTATCTAAAAAATACTCTGAAAGACATGGAAACTCTTTTAGATTTTGAACCAAGTTAACCAATGGACTTGCCATGAATTTAAATGTATCAAGAAATCTGATATGAGTAATAGGAGATGTGTGAATTGTTTTTGTGAATGAAATGTATTTCTGATCCGTGTTTGGAATTGCTGAGATACTTCCAGAAGTCTTTGAGAGTTCCTTGATAAATAGATGTGTATCATAATGAGCGTTGTTATGAAGAAAGACAGGAATGAAAGAGGGGAGTTGATAATTAATATTACAACTTTGATGAGCCGGACCTCTATATTTACCAGTGAGATGACAATGGTCTCTAACCTTTAGACCTTTACCAATTTTCTCCTCACAAATATGACAGACATTGTTTTTTATAAATTCCCTTTTTTCTTTACTTGTTAAGGACATTGGTTTATTGGTTTCTCTCATTATCTTGGTTAATCGAACACAGTCTTTTTCTAGTCGTTTCACAAACTCCTCTGGGGTATTTGAGCCTCTATACATCTCTAACTTGTTATATTTATCACCAACGGATGATTTGATATAATAACAAAAACCACAAGGAGTATGTTTTTGATATTTATTTGTGTATGATTCTTTTGGATCTTGAGAAGCAGTATCAATTTTTTCTAAAATACTTTCAAAATCAGCATATATAACAAATGGATGTTTGATCTTTTTATTTTCATCTTTGAATGTGATCTTTGAGCCTTCTTTAGGCATATTGATTACCGTTGATTTATGTTCGCCACAATAATTTGAATGTTTATCTAATCTTTCTTGTGAATTGAAGAGTTAAGACAACGCAAACAAATATATATTTTATTTGTTCTCTTACAGACTTGTGGTTTTATTAATTTAGCAATATCTTTGATGTATGTATAATGTGAATTTTCGTCTGAATTAAAATATAGAAGATTAATATGAGTTTGTTTACAATTGTCAGAAAGCTTTAAAACCTGAATGTTGTTTGTTTCTGTTAGACCATAAACATTAACTGATAAATTATTCATCTTTTCAAATTTAGGAATATCATTTAAAGTCATCGGAAACTTTAGATCTTTCGTATTTAATGTATTCTCATATTTTTTATAATGAGATACTCTTTCATCATGAAAATGTGGAGGATGTAAGTGTGCTAAAATAGACCAGAGAAAACATTTATTGTCTTTATTTTTGATATTGATAACTGCTTTTCTATTTTTGATAACACTGGGTAAATCAATGTAAGAAGAAGCTTTTAGAGGATCTGATTTAAGAATATGAATGTCTATGTAAATAATTTTTCCTATATTGAATCCACTTCCTACGATTGAATTATCCACATCTTGCTCTTGTTTAATAAGTTCATCATAGACTCCTGATGTTTTAAAATCTTGATATGAAGATATAAAGTGTGGCTCAGTTCTCATGTATGGTGCATCTATAACTCCTTCATCCTTTGTCATTTCTAATTTTACTCCCATATAAAATTTAAGTGGTTTCATTTCCTTTAGTGTTTTTTCAATCAACGTTTGAACAGCAGGTTTAACTATTTCTACAGCATCAACTATAGACTCTGGTTCAGGAGGTTTGAAGTTAAAGACTCTTATTTTAATATGTCCTTTGAATGCTCCATCAGAGTTTTTAGTTGTGATAAAATTTGATAAATGTAGATTTGTTTTAAGATGTATTTTGAAGCCTTTCTTGAGGATATTTTTATTACATGTAGAACAGTGTTTTGTTTCAGGTGGAAGAGGGGAAAGTTTGTTTAAAATGTTGTATGTATGTTTTGCGGTGAGAATATGTTGTTTATAATATTTTACTTCCTTCTCGCAAGTATCACAATAAACCATATTTATAGCGTGAGAAAACGTGGTGTTTTATATATATCACTGTGCTTAAAATAAAACACTTTTGAGCTTTACAGCTCCGTTTTATATATATCGCTGTGCTTAAACTAAAACACTTTTTCACTCAGAATCATCTAAGTCATAACTATCACATGAATACTCAGAATCATACTCAGAGTCATCAATAAAGCTACTCTCATAACTATCATTTGAGCACAAACTATTAGTATCATAACTATCATCTGTGTTCAATGAAATACTATCATCACCATCGTCCAAGTTCAATGAAATACTATCATCACTATCGTCCGAGTTCAATGAAATAGTAAAATCTTCACTGCTGTATTGACTCATATTTAATTAGCAAGAAAAATATTCCCATCAATATCTATATACTTTCTTTCATTAACAGATTCAATCTCTACAATTTTTATATCAAAAGTTATCTTTAAATAATCTCTAACTATCATAGAACGAAATGACATTTCACCAGAAATATTAACATCATTCATTTTACTTAGATCTACACCCTTTGGATTATTAAAGAAAATACAAATGTCTCCTCTAGAATTATTAATGGTCTTATCATTCTTTTTCAAAGTATCGTGGTCAATCACTTTTTCAAGCTTTGAATAAATTGCCAGGAGTAGAGGAGAAACTTTTGTTAGATTTACTTTAATGGATGTCTTTCCAGGTATAGTTAGAGCTCTTCCTTTAAATGAAATAGAGGGGCTCATGTTATTTTCCATAACTGGTTTTACCCAAAAATTTCCATATTTATCTTTGTTCAATTTAACATCTTTGACATATTTTTCTATATCTTCCACCGAAGTAGAGATTGATTGAAATTTGTCTTTTGTGCTTTGAAACATTGTATTTATTAATGAATAAACTTGCGTTTAGTTTAAGTAAAAATTTACCACATAAATATGATAAGTTCTGAAGGATATTTAGAATTTCCAGACTCTCCATATGATAAATTAGAGAATTGTCCGGCTTGTGATAGAGTGGGGCTTAATGATGAGGATTCATATAAACAATGTTTATTCTGTGATTATATTCTAATTAATGATAATAAGAAATATAAAAAAACATATAACTCTTTTAAATTAGAACCAAAAATGAATTACTTTACAAGATTAATAAGAGAGATGAATGTTAAGCATTATGGTGATAATACACCATTTCTTACAAGGAAAGAGACTCTTTGTATTGAGGAAATGTATAAGGGTTTAATGATATTTATTATTCAAAATAATTTTAATGGAAATGTTAATACAAGATACTACATAAATAAAATAATGAATTATTTTGAAATTAAACCCGAACTCAGGATAAAATATAGAGTTTCTAAAATAGCTCAAAAAAAGTTGGATGACTTGTTTTCCAAATATATAAATGAATGATTTTTTACCCGTTTGGGAAAATAAGATAAAATTTAATAACCATAAAAACATTCCAAATTCATTGAGATGTCTAATAGTTGGTTCAAGCGGATGTGGGAAAACCTGTTTACTTTTAAAGATGCTCCTTGGTCCTAATTTTTTAGATTATGATAATTTAATAATTTTTACAAAGTCAAGTTTTCAACCCGAGTATCAACTACTCTCACAGGGTTTTAATGCAGGTCTTAAAAAGGAAGACATTATTGGTTTATTTAAACTTCAAAACAAACTGAATGATTATAATATTGAAGATATAATACAATTATTTTGTGATACACAGAAATCAAAATCGAAACCCATAACTTGTATTCTCAGTGATAATACGGATGATATACCTTCACCTCAAGATTTAGATAAATCAAAAAAGAACCTCGTCATCTTTGATGATTGTGTTAATGAGAGAAACCAAACAGTAATGGATAGCTACTATACAAGAGGGAGACATTCTTCTTGTAATTGTATATATCTTAGTCAATCATATTTTCAACTCCCTCGACGCTCAATAAGAAACAATGCCAATACTTTTATTTTATTTAAGTTAAATTCAATAGATGTAAATAATTTTTGGAGAGATAATTGCTCTACGTTATGTAGTAAAAAAGAATTTGAAAATTATATGAAACACACGATTGGAAAATATAAATATATTGTTGTGAAACAAGATGAGATACTAAATGATATTTTTCAATAAATAAATACAGAAAATGAATACCGAAGAAAGAGAAAGAAAGTTTAAGGAACATCAACAATTAGTTTCAAAAGTTGTTAAACAACAGGAAGAGATAAAGAAGAAACGGAGACAGAAACTAACTGGTGAAGAAGCCTTTGAAAGAAAACAAGAGAAATTCTTTAAACCACTTTTGAAAACTCAACACTCACCTACAGTTCCCACGGTAGAATTTACTCCGAAAAAACTTCAAATGCTCAAAGATTTTAGTCAGATAACAAAACAAGAACTTGGTGAATTAGAATATGATGACGAGGGATTATTTCGGAAACTTGAGGAGGTAAATCAACCCCCTAATTATGTTGTGGAAGCTCTTCAAAACAATGAATATTCGGCGGGTTCAAAAACCAGAGCAGGTCTCATTCCAACAGAAGAACCAGCAGTGTTTCATCTTGTGGAAGAAAAGGTATTGATATTTAATGATGAATTGATGTTCTTGAGTTCTACTCAACCAAATGTTAAATTAACTCCAAGATTAATGTTTCTTCTAACAAACCCCGGATTCAGCGGTTCAAAATATTTTGAGGAACCACTTGATATGGAAAGAGAGGAAGATAGGGTATATATTGAGTTGCTAAATGCACTTGATTATGGAGTTTCTGTTGCTGGTAAAAGTAAGAAGAATGAGAAGGAGAAACATATTATTGATGCTTTAAGTAAGCTTGGTTCGGGTGTTAGTTTTCTTCCAAATGACCCATCACAATTAGTTAATAGGCTATTATTGTTGTTAGGTAGTAAGAAGGCTGGAAACAACAATTGTTTTAATGAATCCTCAGCCATTTTAGATCAGTTGATGAACATGAAAATAATTAATAAATGTCAATACAAAGATATTTTATTAGATATTAAATAAGATGAGAAGCACAATTCTTAGTTTTAATTTCACAACGAGCGATTACACAGCTTCATTCCCTTACCCACTACAACTTGACCCCCTTACCTCATATGAGGCATCTTTGTTGTCAATGGAAACTTACAATACCCTTTTTAATATCACAGAGAAAAACAACAAGTTTAGTTATAATCCAGGAAGTGGATATAAAACTATAACCGTTTCACCTGGAGCTTACGAGATTTCTCAAATATCTTCAGAAGTCTCTCGCCTTATGAAAGAAAAAGGTGATGAACCAAAAAATATTGTAATAGATATTCAAACACACACTTCAAAATCAACTATTAAACTTAAAAATAATTATAAAGTTGATTTCACGATTGAAAATTCGTTTAGAGAGCTATTGGGTTTCTCTTCAAAAAAGATTGAAACTAACGGGACGTTTTACAGTGATAATGTTATCCAAATATCCTCCGGTATAAATTCAGTATTAATTCATTGTGATTTGATTGATGGTGCTTATAACGATGGAATAAGAACAAATACAATATTTTCATTCAGTGCATACTCAACCCCGATTGGTTATAAATTTAATATGGAACCAAAAAATCTTGTCTATTTACCTGTGTCAGGAAAAACCATATACAGAGTAAGTTTTAGGATAACCGACCAAGATAATCGTATGATATCCTTTAATGATGAAATTATATCCATCAGAATTCACCTACGTGAAGTTTTTCAATAAATAAATAATGGTTATTGTGAGAAAACACGAGTTGGGAAAATATAAAATAATTACAGGGGAGGGCATGTTCCTTTCACCAGACTATACAAGGTATGTGGGTAGAGGATACTATAAACCTAAGAGACAACGAGGTGTAGGTCATCAATTTCGAAATAAAGGAGATGGGATAATTGATACTCTAATGGGTATTGGTTCAACCATCGTTAAACATAAAGACCTAATTGGTTCAACTGCTTCTGCCGTGGGCTCCGTTGCGGGTGCTATAAAGAGTATAAAAGATGCTCAAAAGGAGTCTCATAAATTACAAGCAATCAAAGAAATAAAAAAAGGTAAAACTCAACTATCTTCACAAGAACGACAAAAAATCATTAAAATACTTGGGTCAGGGTTTCAACAATTTTAATGCTATATAAATACAAGTATGGAAGCGATTGATAGTATCTATGATTTGGATGATACAATTATCATTTCAAACTCCACAAAAAAGGAAGACTATTTTAAGGTAAATGCTATAACTGGAACAGACTGGAATTCAAACGGAACAAAAAGTTTTGAAATAAATAATCAACAAACTTACTTGAATCTAGCTGATAGTTTCTTGCTGTGTAAATTTAAATTCACTAAGGCTGCGAATAATACTAATGCTACACTCGTAAATGATTTCTTCTGGAAAATGTTTGACAGTGTCCGCCTGTATATTGGAACACAAGAGGTTGAAGCGGTTGATTATGTCTCTGCTACATCTGAAATGATGAAATTTACACTATATTCGTTTAGTGATAGAATGGGTAAGGGAGCTGTTGAAGGTTTTATTCCTGATATGTCAACGGGTACAAACGCAGACCCTGGTTATAGTCAAAGGAAGTCAATGTATAATGATGACGCAAAAGCTGAGAATAGTTTTACCGTAGCAGTACCTCTGAAAGGTATATTTGGATTTTGTGATTATGATAAAGTTTTGTATGGGCTTAAAATTAGATTTCAACTACAAAGGAATGATAATGTAAATAGATTGCTTTTTGGGGTTGAAAATGCTTTTGGAGAAAACAATAAATTTGTTATTAATGATTTGTGTTGGTATATCAGTGAATATACTCCTAATCTTAAAACGGAAGAGATGTTAAATAGAAGACTTAACTCAAAGAAACCGCTAAATGTATCATACCTTAAAAGAAGATGTCAACACGTTAAACTGGAACACACTACCTACACTTGGAATTTGGGTGTTCTTCAAGGAAAGCCACGATACCTCTGGCTCATTTTTAAAAAACCAGATGGAGAGGACGGTACTAATAAGAATAATGCGCTGAGTGATAATGCTAAGGTGAAACAACTTCGGGTTTCTCTTGATGGCACATTTTATCCACGAGATAGATTGGAAATTGATTGGGAAAAAAATGATTATGCGGAAGCCTACAAGTCCTACCAAAAGGTGTGTGAAAGTAATGGTAATAATGATCCTATTTTGGATATGGTTGCGTTTCAAAAACTTTATACAATCTACACAATTGACCTGAGTTCTCAAAAGGAAACTATAAAGTCTAATCGAGTGGATACTTCTCTATACATTGAAAGAGGGGAGAGTGAAGAGGTTAATGCATATTGTTTGCTTTTGGAGGAAACAGAATTACAGATTAATACAGATAATGGTGTTATGATTAATATCACATAGGTTTTTTCTCATAAATAAATGGTTGGGGTATATGTTAATCAAATCAATCTTAATAAATTAACATCTTGTATTCAAAATCAAAAGCCTTCTATTATTAATGTTAATACAATTCAAAGAAAAGGAGCTGTAAGAATTGATGTTTTACTCACACACACACAAGTAAAAACACTAAATGATGTTGGATCACTTAAAATTAAAATGACGAAACCTATGTTAAAGAAATATTCAATAGACGAGTCAAGAGGAGGATTTCTCCCGTTTCTAATTCCTTTATTTGCTGGTTTAAGTGCGGCGGGAGCATTGACTGGTGGTATTTCAGCAGCGGTAAAAACTGCTAACGAAAGGAAGGCACAACTAAAAGCTCAAAAAGAATTGGAAAGACATAACAAGGAGTTGGAGAAACAAATTAGTGGAAGTGGTGTAATTGTAGATTTTGCTCAAAAACTTGAAAGTCTACCTGATAAAGCTAGATTGTTGGTTGGAGATATGCTTTCCTCTATCGCTCAAGCGGGTGTTAAACTAACTAAACGGGGTAATGGATTGTATCTTTCTCATAAATAAATGGATAAATGGTTTAAACAATTTGGAAAGAATACAACGTCAAATATAGAACTAGCTAAGTATTGTAAAACACTAAAAATTGATAATGTGGTTATTTGTATGAGAGATGAATTAATACATATAAATAAGAATACAAAGAATATTATTATGAATTTAGACACACAGAATGGTTCTCATTGGGTTTGTATTCATAATAGTCAGGATAAATATTATTTTGATAGTTATGGTATGCCACCACCTGTTGAAGTAATACAATTCTTACAGAATGGTGTTTATCAAACATTTCAAGTTCAAGAAATTAATTCTAAATGTTGTGGTCAATTATGTTTATATGTATTATTTCAACTCAACAATAATGAAAATTTTTATGATATCATTTTTAATCTAATATAAATGACTTATGTTGGAAAAGATGGTTCTATCTTTGGAAAATCCTCTCAGGATATTGATTTATCAAATTATTATACAAAGGCACAGGCTGAACGACAAAAATATAGTGTAAGTAAAAATATTAATATGAAGAATACTTATAAATTAATCAATTATCCAAACCCTACAGATGCGAATGACTTAATTAGATTAAGTGATTTATCACAATATATATTTTTAAAGAAAACAGCACGTTTTGTGAAAGAAGTAAAATTTACAACCACAACACCTGGTTATACTGACCATACACCTTTCCTCATTGAATTTAACTACCTGCTTACAATTGAATTTTATAAAGAAGGACATTTAGTTAATATGCGAATTAATAAATGGGGGTATGATATGCCTGATTTAGGGTATAATTGGTCTTTTTCAATAAACATAGAAGACCTACATGATTTAAATCAGTCTCGTAAAGAAGAATATTATCCACTTGGTGAGGATAAGGATTTATGTGGAAGTACAATTAGTAAACAACAAATACGTGATTTTAAGAAAAGAAAAATATATGATAGTATAGCGATGGTTCGCATGACAAAGAAGGAAGGTAATGAGATAAGGATAGAAAGCCGAGGAATACAAACCGATTTGGTAGTGGGAAGATGGGGTGGTATTGCCTGTCATAATATTAATCTCACATATATTTCTGATACATAAATGGCAGGAAGAAGACTACAAGAGAATTATAATTTTTGTATTCAAGGATACCTACAAGAAAAGGGTGCTCGGTATTACATACCTTATGATTTGGAGCATATACATGGGAATTTTGTCATTAAAAACTGGCCTTATACTGATATTGTTAAACCCACAAATAGAGACTTGTTTAAAATATTAAATAAAAATGAACTTCTCAAAGTTATGAAATATAAAACTCTTTTAGAAATCGTCAACAAATCTTATTGGTATCCTATTATGAGAAAAATAATTATAGATACAAGAATATCTCAAAATCCAGATGAGTATATGTATAATATTCTTTGGGGTTCAAACTCAAGGGTAGCAAGGGATGAGGAAGGAGTTGAAGAAGAGAAGGAGGAAAGAGAGAAAAAGGAGAAGGAGGAAAGGGAGAGGGAGGAGAAGGAGGAGAGGGAGAAAAAGGAGGAGAAGGAGGAGAGGGAGAAAAAGGAGAAGGAGGAAAGGGAGAAAAGGGAGAAGGAGGAAAGGGAGAAAAGGGAGAAAAAGGAGAAGGAGGAGAGGGAGAAAATGGAGGAGGAGGAGAGGGAGCAAAGAGAGAGGGAGGAAAAATATAAAAAGATGGAAATCAGTGAGATTCATAAAAGATTGAGTGTATTAAAGCAAATAAATCAATCTCAACGCACCGAAGAGGAAATTAAAGAATTAACAACTCTTATGAAGATAATAGTTTCAAAAATAAGAACGTCAATGTCTTCAATTTCAGGGAGGAGATTTAAACGAGAAAGTGGTGAAGAAGAAGAAGAAGAAGAAGGAAAAGATTATGTGATTGATGATGTTGGTGTCATTGACTTTAGTTAGTTTTTATTTGTAAATAAATGGAGGAGAGAGTGAAGGCATTCCTTAGGATTCTTTATGTTTTAAAAATAAAGATTGAAATGTATATGTTGAAAACCAAAAAGGTTTTGATACTCTGTCGGAATTTTTCTGATAAATAAATATGAGTTATTGTCTCAAATGTAAAAAGAAAACTAAATCTAAAAATATCTCTTATGTTAAAGCTAAAAATAATAGAGTTTATCAAAAAGGAATATGTCAAGTATGTGGCTCTAAAAAGTGCCAATTCATCTCTCCTAAAAGAGGAGGAGACATACAAAAGTTTCTGTCAGGAAGTAAATTTACAACAACTGGAATTCCAGGGGAATTACACCTTCCAGGGTATTCTTTCTGTGGTCCAGGAACAAACTTGGATAAAAGATTAGATGAGGCTGACAATCCTAAACCTTGGTCTAAACCTACAAATAGGGTTGACGAAGTGTGTATGAAGCATGATATTGCTTATGGGAAAACCACTACGTTGACTGAAAAACATAAAGCCGACAGCGAAATGTTGTATAATTTGTCTTTGATACAAAATCCAACGTTGAGAGAGAAAGTTGATAGGTTTATTGTGAGAAATTTGATAAATGCTAAATTGAAACTTGGTCTTGGTTATTCCTCAAAAAACTATTAGGCTCTAATGATGTCATCAAGACTGAGGAGCTTTTGGCTGAAGAATTACACAAACCTATAATCACAAAGTTTAAAAGAAGGAAGGTTTATTCTAAATACACTGACCACATATGGTCCGCTGATTTAATTGAATTGAATAATGACAGGGGATACAGGTATGCTTTAACCGTTATTGATTTGAGGAGTAGATTTGCCTGGGTTGTCCCTTTAAAAAATAAAAGGGGTGATACTTTAATGTTAGCCTTTAAGCTAATATTTGATCGGGATAAAAGGAAACCAAAGAAGTTATGGACTGATGAGGGAACAGAGTTCTATAACAAAATATTCATGAAATTTCTTAAGGGGAAGGGTATTAAATTATACAGCACCTTTAATGAAGGAAAGGCAGTTGTTATTGAGCGTTTTAATCGTACTTTGAAAGAGAAATTATATAAAAAATTCACAGAACTCGGTTCTCAAAAATGGGTGTATTTAATTCAGGATATTGTAGATGATTACAACAATACAGTTCATTCATCAACAAAATCAAAACCATCAGAAACATTTACAAAATTAGAATATGAAAAGGAGATTAATTTGAGAAAGCCCAAGTTTAAAGTTGGTGATATTGTAAGGATATACAAATGGAAAAGTCATTTTGAGAAAGGTTATACACAAAAATGGACTCGTGAATTATTTAAAATCATTGATGTAATGGATACAGTCCCTTGGACCTACAAATTATATGATTTAAATGGAGAAGAAATCTTGGGTTCATTTTACTCGCAAGAATTACAAAAAACACAAGTAAGCAGATAATACCCTTGAAAATAATAAATAAATAAATAAAATGTAATGGGGATACGTTTTTAAATCTGTGAACCACAAACACAGAATCCCTCAACTTTTCAGTTGGGGCTTAACTTTTGTTTGTGTGTACAATGGGGATACGTTTTTAAATCTGTGAACCCCAAATACAGAATCCCTCAACTTTTCAGTTGGGGCTTAACTTTTGTGTGTGTATAATGGGGATACGTTTTTAAACCTGTGAACCCCAAACACAGAATCCCTCAACTTTTCAGTTGGGGCTTAACTTTTGTGTGTGTATAATGGGGATACGTTTTTAAACCTGTGAACCCCAAACACAGAATCCCTCAACTTTTCAGTTGGGGCTTAACTTTTGTATGTGTATAATGGGGATACGTTTTTAAATCTGTGAACCACAAACACAGAATCCCTCAACTTTTCAGTTGGGGCTTAACTTTTGTTTGTGTATAATGGGGATACGTTTTTAAATCTGTGAACCCCAAACACAGAATCCCTCAACTTTTCAGTTGGGGCTTAACTTTTGTGTGTGTATAATGGGGATACGTTTTTAAACCTGTGAACCCCAAACACAGAATCCCTCAACTTTTCAGTTGGGGCTTAACTTTTGTATGTGTATAATGGGGATACGTTTTTAAATCTGTGAACCCCAAACACAGAATCCCTCAACTTTTCAGTTGGGGCTTAACTTTTGTGTGTGTGTATGTGTGAGTGAGTCATAATAATATACAAACCCTAACCCAACCCCATCCCTAACCCAACCCCATCCCTAACCCAAACCCATCCCTAACCCAACCCATCCCTAACCCAACCCCATCCCCAACCCAACCCCATCCCCAACCCAACCCCATCCCTAACCCAACCCCATCCCTAACCCAACCCATCCCTAACCCAACCCCATCCCTAACCCAACCCCATCCCCAACCCAACCCCATCCCTAACCCAACCCCATCCCTAACCCAACCCCATCCCTAACCCAACCCCAACCCTAACCCTCACATTCAAAATCCCAACCCTAACCCAACCCCATCCCTAACCCAATCCCAACCCTAACCCTCACATTCAAAATCCCAACCCTAACCCAACCCCATCCCTAACCCAACTCCATCCCTAACCCAACCTAATCCCTAACCCTCACATTCAAAATCCCACCCTAACCCTAACATAATCTTTTTTTTTCTTCTTTTTTAAAAATACGTATTTCTTTTTTTTTCTTCTTTTTTTAAATACGTATTTCATTTTTATTTTTTTTCCTCTTCCTCCAATTCTGTCTTTCAAGGCTTTCAAGTTTGAAGAAGTAGAAATGGGAAGAAAGAATTTTCCAGCATTTTCTTCCTCGAACTTTCTTGATATTGCTTAAATCAAGCGTCATTAAACAAAGAACATTGTTCATTGCTTTAGAATGCAAAGAGTCTCCAAGATGTACCCCACAGGTAGAGTCTCCAAAATAAAACCAACTTTCCAAGTTCCCAAGGTATAACCACAATCCTGTTGAGTCTCCAAGATAGGTATCACATTCCGAGTTATCAAAACAAAACCCCCATTCAGAGTCTCCAAAACGAAACCAGTTTTCAAAGTCTCCAAGGTAAAACTCTTTTCCTAATTTTATGAAATTTAGTGAGTCTCCAAGGTAGGCTCCACAGTTAGAACCATCTAGGCAGACCTCATAATTTGTTTTTCCCAAATTTAGTGAGTCTCCAAGGTAGGCTCCACAGTTAGAACCATCTAGGCAGACCTCATAATTTGTTTTTCCCAAATTTAGTGAGTCTCCAAGGTAGGCTCCACAGTTAGAACCATCTAGGCAGACCTCATAATTAGTTTTTCCCAAATTTAGTGAGTCTCCAAGGTAGGCTCCACAGTTAGAACCATCTAGGCAAACCTCATAATTAGTTTTTCCCAAATTTAGTGAGTCTCCAAGGTAGGCTCCACAGTTAGAACCATCTAGGCAGACCTCATAATTAGTTTTTCCCAAATTTAGTGAGTCTCCAAGGTCGGCTCCACAGTTAGAACCATCTAGGCAGACCTCATAATTAGTTTTTCCCAAATTTAGTGAGTCTCCAAGGTAGGCTCCACAGTTAGAACCATCTAGGCAGACCTCATAATTTGTTTTTCCCAAATTTAGTGAGTCTCCAAGGTATAACTCTTTGGCTGGGTCATCAAGGTAGAACTCGTTCAGTGGGTTTTGTTTTGATAACTCACAATAAGTATCATCATGGTAGAACTCTTTTTCAGGATTTTGTGGATCTCCAAGGTATAACTCTTTGGCTGGGTCATCAAGGTAGTACTCGTTCTGTGGGTCTTGGTTGTTCAAAAGATCTTCAAACAAAAAAATAACTTTATCCCAAGTTGTGTTAAAAGTAGAATTTTCATTTCGTAGCTCAGATACAATTTCCTCCATCGACAAGAGGTTCGAGTCCAGTTCATCAATCTGAAGGTTGAGCGCTACACAGGTAGTAGGACTCCAAGGAATAGCAAAGTTATCCCATTCCATTTCGGCATAGGAGTCCATTCTCAAGTGAAGCAGAAAGCGTGTTTGAAAAAGCCTGTGTGGTCGGTGCCTTTTATAAGAAGGGCTGGGTGTGTGTCATTTCCTGTGGAAATTCCCTGGGCGTGTCTTAACTGGAAATGATGTGATGGAAATTCCCTGAAAATGATGTTATGTATTACCTGGAAATGATACAATGCTGAAGAGTTTATAAAGTGGGTGGGACTTAGCAAAAGTGGGCGGAGCTTAGCAAAAGTGGGCGGGGCATAGCAAAAAGTGGGCGTGGCTTAACAAAAAGTGGGCGGGCTTAGTAAAAGGTGGGCGTGGCTTACCAAAAAGTGGGCGGGGTTTTTCCAAAAAGTGGACGGAGCTTAACAAAAGGTGGGCAGAGCCTACCAAAAAGTGTGTGGCACTGGAGGCGCTCAAATAAGAACATTGAGGGAGGTTTACCATTTTATCTTAGCTCAGTTAAAATATCTTAATAAAGAACCAAACTCAAACATATTTTTTGTTAATGTATTAGACGGTGAAGAGAGTTGTAGGAGAATTAAATTATTTCCCACACATAAACAAATATTTGTAGGGTCGTTGTTTGAGTGGGTCAAAGATGATTCACCAGATGATATTAAGAGTAAAAGGTTAAAAGGTCCATGAGGTCAGAAGGATCACAGGTGTTTAAGTGGTCTAATGAATAAGGATAACATGTCAAAAGGTTAGAAGGTTCGTAAAGAACAGGGTGAGAGAAATATAGGTGTTTAGGGGCAATGAGGGAGGGAAAGAATTAATATGGAAGTGAATGGGTCAAAGATTAATCTGCCAGATGATATGTAGAAGAAGGATGATAGGTCTATAAGAGAAAACAAATATTTGTAGTGTTTGAGTGGTCTAATGAACAACATTAAGGATAGGTACTACAGACAAAAGGTTCATAAAGATGAGGGTGGGAGAAATAGAGGTGTTTATGATTTTTGAAAAAGACAAGGGGGTAAATGACATTAGATAGGGATTTCCCATGTTAAACGGAGGTGTCCCAGAAACAACATTATTACACTACTGGGGCTTTCTCCACCAATGGGGTTTTCCTCCCCAAGGGGGTTTTCTCCACCAAAGGGGCTTTCCCCGCCAATGTGGCTTTCCTCCCCAAGGGGGTTTTCTCCACCAAAGGGGCTTTCCCCTCCAATGGGGTTTTCCCCGCCAATTGGGTTTTCCTCCCCACAGGGGTTTCCTCCACCAAAGGGGCTTTCCCCGGCATTGGTGGTTTCCACACCAATGGGGTTTGCCCCGCCAATGAGGTTGTGTGTTGAGGTGTATATCCGTGTTGTAGATCTACTGTAGTCTATACACCCCCACAAGGGTTAATAACATGACCCTTCATGCCGCTAGCATGGAGTTCTTCCAAGGTGGTTTTTGTGGTGTTTTTCCAAAGCCACTCCTTATTACAAAAGTAATAACAACACCTATGATAATAGCATAATATTGTTATGTCGGTTGGGTAGGCATATATAGATTTGGGTAGATCTGAATAGGTAGGTGCTTCGTCTGTCGTGCTGGAGAATCTAGATGTAATAAGTTCTGTAGCCCGGATGTCGGATAAGTTGGATATGTGTCCCTGCCACGAGTGGGCGGGAAATGTTAAGTAGTTCTAGGGATTATACTAATTCCCCGGTGTGTTGTTCCCTCTGTGATCATACCTGTGTCCCGTATGGCAACGCACAATAGACATTAGATACGCCTAATAGTAACACCACACAAACACTACTTAAATCCCCCCCCCCCCCCCCCTCTGCCACAATAACCATAAAACTCACAGGAAGCCAGTTTGGGGCACCGCCGATGTGGCTGCAGCCAGCCACATCACCAGCTTGCATAGTAACACTCATTGCTCAGGCAGGCTGAGGCCACGGGCACCTTGCGAAGGATTGGTAGAAGGAAGACACCACAGGACGAGGCCCGCCGATTGGCGAAGTGGGAGAGGACTGGTGATTGGTCAGGGCAAAAGCAAGAAGCAGCTCGCTGCGATTGGTGAAGCAATAGCAAAGAAAGTGGCATACTGATTGGCCACCGACAAATGGGATGAGAGAGATGTGACGTGGCCATTGGTGGAGAATTGAGCCTGTGATGTTGGCCGGCAGGGATTGGCAGAGAGAGGGAGGTGATGTAACGAGGGACTGACAAAAAGACGAAGAGACCGACATTTTGTCTCTCTCGTCCCTGCTCGTTGAGGTAGACGTTGGTGTCTGGACATCGCTCGTTCTTGCCCTCACCCCTTCCTTCACCTTGACTCTCTACTTTGCGACCCGAACGTTGGGGGAATCGCAGCTTTTTGCTGAATTCGGGAGGACATTCCACGGCTGGTGAAGCGGGTTGCACGCCCGCTCGCTCGCTTGGCACGAGAGGTTTTATCGAGGCCTGGTGAAAGGGGGCGCATCAAGGCCTTTCTTCCCGTTGACCGGAGCTATCCATCCATCCCAGAACCACCATTCTAGATGATCCCTGACACACGAGCTGGTTGTGATAAGTACAATAACCATACGCATTTTATTTCACAGTTTCTTTCATCCTTTCGTCTGTGTTGTTGAAGTTAGGTGCGTGGGATCCCAATTTAGGAACCATAGTTATTTACCAGCGCGTCCATTGTCCTCGGGTTCCGTATAATAAATTGTTTATTCTTGTACATAATTCCGTTTACGTTCGCTTGATTTAATCTCCCCAGGTTTGAGGGCTGCCGTCGGAACCGTGAGGTAAGGAACTTCAGCATCCCCCTCACCATCTGCCTCTCTCCTCCCTCCCCGCGTGTGTGAACTCTGCCATATTTGAACTGAACGCCTTCGGAGTTAAAGCTTGCTCAGTTTATCTGTTTCCTTGGTCGGTTTTTAAATCGCGAGGAACACGACAATATTAATGATATTACAAAACAATATCCCCACTCCCAAAAGGTTTTGTGACTTGCGACATTGCCCCCCACCTCCCAGACACCCTTACCAAAGTGAATTTTATTATGGGGAAGTTAGAATGGTTCGGCACGGTTTGATCTTTTGAATGACATAATCTAACAAAAGTAATAGTAATAATAATTGGCAATAATAATAAGGAAAATAACAAGTACAGATACATTCAAAGTACACCGCCCCCATGCCAAATAATTAAATATCCTACAGCGCGGCATTGCCGGGGCACCTGGCAATATCGCAGTGCAGCTCATAGAGGCATGCTTTGGGAGGGAGAGGTGTACGCTAATTGATTGATTAATTGTATAATTAAAATCAATAAAAGATTATCACAAATTATTTTCTTAATCAATTGGCTAATAGCATAACTAAACCACTCGTGCTTCATCCGAAGATGTATCTTTTAGAAATTTAATTAAATGTCATTAATAAAAAATTAAATAATTAATTGATTCATCAATAAATAATTAATCGATTAATCAATAAATAATTAATCGATTAAATGATTAATCAATAAATCAAAAATATCCTTGATAGCCACATCACTTGGTCACTGTCATGTCCAAATATTAGCTTCCCAGCTCAAAAGTTACTTGAGATATTGGCCAAATGAGAAAGAAAATAAATAAATGATTAATAAAGAAAATAAATAAATAATAATCGTTAAATTATTAATCAATTCCGTCACAGAACACATAAACCACCACCATTTCATCAGATCTGTAACTGAATTTTTATTTTTCGTAATTAATCGAATAATTAAATAATTAATCGATTAATTGATTAATTGATTAATCAATAAATCAAAAATATCCTTGATAGCCACATCACTTGGTCACTCATGTCCAAATATTAGCTTCCGAGCTCAAAAGGTGCCTGAGATATTGGCCAAATCTCTTTCTCTTTGCTGATGACTCCACTCTCTGCCGCTCCATTCCTCTTCCCTCAGATCGGCAGTCTGCAGCCTCCTCACTCTCTGAAGACTTGGACAAAATCACAGACTGGTCAAACAAGTGGAACATGTCTTTCAATCCTGACAAATTGCACACTCTTACTATGTCTCTCCGAAAAGATCGACTGGACAACCCTCCCATCTACTTTCTCAACAATCCTCTCCAAGAAGTTCTGTCGCTCAAGCTTTTGGGTCTCACTATCTGCCATGATCTTTCTTGGGAAAACCACATTTCCAAGCTGGCCTCCAAAGCCAGTCGCCGACTGGGCATCCTCCGTCGTGCGAAGTCCTTCCTCGGCACACCTGAGCTCCTCACCACATACAAGGCTTTCATCCGCAGCTCAATGGAATACTGTTCTCCCCTATGGGCCGGTGCTCCTGCCTCACACCTAGCTCGGCTTCACGCTGTTGAAACCAAAGCTTTCAGAATTATTGGAATCTCCCGCGATGAGGCTATCTCTGAGGGCCTTTCACTCACTCACCGCAGGCAGGTAGGTGGTCTTTCTGTCTTCTACCGACTCCTCTCCGGCCTTGCACCCCCAGCTCTCTCTGTGCTCTGTCCCCCAAATATTCCTACAGGTCGCACAAGATCTGCCAGCAACCCTCTGATGGTTAAACTGCCGAAATCTCGGCTCTCTGCTCACCTTCACTCTTTCATTCCTCTTTTCTCCCGCCTCTGGAACAAACTCCCTCACTCCCTTCAATCCCACTCCTCCCTCCAGGTCTTTAAAACAGCTGTTCACCACCATCTCTTATCTTCCCCCATCCAAAACCTTGATTTTTTCTACCCCCGCTAATTCACCCCAGATCCACCTTGTTTGAAATTCCAACTTCTTTCCTGGAAGTCCTGGCAGTGTCCATATGATTTATACCTCTCCCACCCCCCCGCCTTCCCATGCCCCCCCCCCAAAGCCCTCGCCCTCTCTCAGATCTCTTGATGTCTCCATGTCTCTCGGTCCCTGCTCTCAAATGTTGTGTTTTGTGTCCTTCCCCCTCTCTCCCCATCTTTTCTACCGCTCCCCATGTTATATGTTTTATGTGTCGGTTTGTCTTTCTGTGTGATTAATGTTCGCTCTTTCACGAGCCTCGATCTTGTATACAAAAAAAAAAAAAAAAAAAAAAAATGAGAAAGAAAATAAATAAATAAATAATAATCATAAAAAAATTAAATTATTAATCAATTCGGTCAGAGAACACATTAACCACCACCATTTCATCAGAATCTGTAACTTAAAAAAAATAAAATATTTTTAGTCATTAATCGAATAATTAAATAATTAATCGATTAATTGATTAATTAATAAATCAAAAATAGCCTTTGCAGCCAAATCACCTGGTCATTGGCATGTCCAAATATCAGCTTCCTAACTGAAAAGGTGCCTGAGTTAATGGTCAGAAGAGAAAGGAAATTTGATTAATTAAACAAGTACTTAATTAATCGCTAATAATTAAATAACTCCTCAATTAATTGATTATTCAAAAAACAAAAAATACCATTTTTGACAAAGGACTTGGTCACTACTGTGCCGAAATTTCAGCCTCCTAGCTCAAAGGATGGCTGAGATATCGTCCGGACAAACAAACAAGAAAACAAACAGTGAAAACTGAGTACTCCCTTTCAGCGTGCGTCACTGCTGAGCCCCCTTCGGTGCCCAGCAATGACGATTTGCCATGCCTGCAGATGGCATAGGAAAGGTGTGGTGTACAACAAACAGAGTGAAAACTGAGTACTCCCTGTCGTGAAAATCAAGCACAGACACGACTTGCCCCTTGGGTAGGTTTAATATCATTTAGATCTGAAGTAACATCCTGTAAAATACATTCATGCAACAGACATTAGAATCAGAGTGTTACATGGGCAATGTCCGATATCAATAGGTAAAACAAAGCAAGCGCAGCATATAGGGGCGTACGTACCATTCAAACTACAGGACTATGTCACAGTAAGTGCCGCTGGAGTGTCCGTGCGCCACGGTTGTCCCGGGTCTTATAGACGCCCCTTTTAGTGGGATAAGCGAGCACTCCCTGGGTTCACCTTCGGTATAATTTCATTACATTCTCCCCGCCGTTAGAACTATACTGCCGCCCGGCAGGTGGCAAGCAAGCGTCAGCAATAATCGGATGGGTCACGTCAATCCACGTCAGTCGGTCCACCCGTAGCGGTCGGGGCGGCGAACTACCCTGCCAGTTCGTGTTCGGAAACTACCGGGTACGGCGTCCCCAAGCCCGGAGTCCCCCGCGTCGGAATAGTCGCCGGAGGTGGGTATCGGAGGGGGCGCCCCAGCGCCTTCTGGCAAGGGAGTGGGTGACGACGGAAGTGACGGTAGTAGTTCCATAGAGGAAGCTTCGGTAGAGTCCATAGACTCGTAGATGGGTTCGTCGATATCCCTGTCGTCGTCCCCACATGGGGCGAGATGGCGTACGGAAACAGACTCGCGGCAGTAGACTGTAGAAACAGACAGTAGACTCGCGGCCGTCCGCCGTTAACATGCGAGCATGCTCGGGATTAGCCTGGAGGACCCGCACCTTATCAACCAGGGGGTCGTACTTACTAGCGCGAACCGCTCATTTGAGATAGGCGGGCCCCGGCTCAGCGAGCCAGCTGGGTAAAGATTGGATACTACCCGAGCTTCTAGGGTGGTGGAACAGTCTTTCGTGAGCAGTCTGGTTGGTGGCGGTACATAGGAGAGCCCGGATCGAGTTTAGAGCTGCAGGTAGCGACCACGCCCATTTATCGAGGCCTCGGCCGAGGGTCCGGAGGCTTAGCATGACGGCCCTCCATATAATCCCATTAAAGCGTTCGATCTGCCCATTCGCTTGGGGCCGGTATGGGGTGGTGTAGCTCGAAGCGACATTATTCTGGAGCAAGTAGCCCCTCACCTCCTGAGACAGGAACACCGCACCCCGATCGGTATGCACGTAGGCCGGATACCCAAACATAGAAAACAAATTCTGCAGGCACCGGATAACCGTGGCAGCCGACATATCCCCGCACGTAAAAACAAAGGGGAATCGTGAATACTCATCAACGATAGTGAGCAGATAACGAGAGTTACTCGACAACGGCAGCGGCCCTTTGAAGTCCACCGCCAAGCGCTCCCACGGTCTAGTAGCCCTAACCAGCGGCCCCATAGGAGGGTTGTAAAAACGCGGTTTGAGCTCCGCACAGATAGTGCAATCACGGCAGATCCGGCGGATGTCCTCAATCGAGTACGGCAGATTACCACTGCGCACAAAATGCGCGAAACGCGCCACCCCGGGATGACACATAGTGCCGTGCAAGACACGCAGTCCCTCCAAAGTTACAACCCCCGCGCAAGTGGCCGGCCTTGATAAGGCGTCGGCGACCAGGTTATCCTTCCCTGGGCGGTATTTGATGGTGTAGCAGAAGTCGGCGAGTTCGATACGCCAACGGGTGATTTTCTCATTCTTAATGCGCTGAGCATGTAAGGTGTCGTACATAAATGCAACGCTTTGTTGGTCCGTGACGATTTGAAAACACCGCCCAAGCAGGTACGGCCGCCATCGCCGAATTGATTCGACGATCGCGTACGCTTCCTTTTCGACAGACGAATGCCTCCGCTCAGCGGAGGTGAGAGTCCGCGAAAATAAAGCCACAGGGCGTCCCCCTTGGGAGAGAGTCGCCGCTATCGCATGATCGGAGGCATCACTTTCCAAAACGAAAGAGGCACTCTCGTCAATCGTCGCTACAGCAGCGCCAGCGATGTCGGCTTTAAGGCCCTCTAAGGCCGCCATGGCGGCCGGGCCCATGGGGAACGTGTCGCAGGCCACGAGGGGGCGGAGCTTCGCGGAGAAATTTTGCACCCACTTTGAATAGTGGGCGAACAGCCCAAGAGCGCGTTTCAGCGAAGCCCAATCGCTAGGCGGAGCCATATCGAGCAAAGGTCGCAGACGCTCCTTATCCGGAGAGACAGAGCCATGGGTCACGGTGTACCCCAAAAGATCTACCGTGCATAGAGAGTAACGACACTTAGCCGCATTCATGGTTAGGTGATATTTCCGCGCGACCTTGAGGAAGCGCTTCAGATTAGCGTCGTGATGCTCCTGGTCATATCCACAAACAGTAAGATTGTCCAGATAGACAAAGACATCGGTGAAGTTCTCCTTCGCAACGAGGTCATCCATAGCCCTCTGGAAACAAGTAACACCGTTAGTTACCCCAAAAGGGAGTCGAGTGAACTGGTACAACCGCTGACCCGATTCAAAGGCTGTAAAGACGCGATCAGCCCTAGAGATGGGGACCTGATGATACGCACTATGCACATCGAGAGTGCTATAAACGGATTACAGGGCCACCCTGTAAGGGGTAGGCATCCAGCTGTGTAAAACGATTAATCGTCTGTGAGTAGTCCATTACCATGCGCCGGCGGTGGGCCTCACTTCGCACCACTAAGACTTGGGCCCGCCACGGTGACCTACTGGGTTCTATAATACCGTCCTTTA
Organism: Myxine glutinosa; assembly: GCF_964187855.1. Taxonomy (NCBI): domain Eukaryota; kingdom Metazoa; phylum Chordata; class Myxini; order Myxiniformes; family Myxinidae; genus Myxine; species Myxine glutinosa. Next base: position 402,808 of record NC_136272.1, on the reverse strand, counting down.
AGAGCTGGGCCGTTTCTTCCACAATGAATTGCGCGTCTGCGTGAGAGTAGCTCCGCGATTTGACGGCTACAGGGGTACAATCAGTGGTCAGGTTGGGGAACAGCGAGAGAGGCTCCACGTCCATCTGAGCGAGGGCGCACACAGCAAGCGTGTCTGGCCCACCGAAGTCTATTTCCAAACGTCCATGTCACTTAAGGAAATCAAGTCCTAACAGAACGTCGGCACATAAAGCAGGTAATACCATGAGATACACGTCCGGGAACGTGCGTCCCTTTATCACAAGTTTCAATCGACATGCCCCTTTTGTGCTCAACCGAAGTCCTTGGGAGGCCATGAAGATCCGTCGTGTTGTCCCGAGAACCGGCCACCCATGTTGATGCACTAGTCGTTGATCGATAAAACTATCCGTAGACCCCGTGTCAATCAAAGCTTGCGCAAAAACGCCCGCGACCTTGAGAGGAATGATGGCCTGCGCAAGGCCGGCAGACCCGGCAGGTATTGTACCGGCCGGGCGAGAAGATCGCGCCTCGCGGGTGGATCCCACTCCGGCTGCAATCTTCCGGGCATCGTCGGCAGGTTGGGCCTCAGCAGGAGCATAAAAATCGTAATACCCACTGTCAGAGGACGTTCCCACGCCGGCTGCAGTTTGCCGGTCATTCGGGCAGCCCGTGGAGGATCCTCGTGACAAGCGCATAGTTGGCTCATCTGCAGTTTCATTTGCCGGAGTGAGTGTGTGTAAGTCGTAAGAGCCGCCGCCAGATGGCGCTCGAGTCACGTGAGAACGATCACTGCCATCTGCAGTTTCATATGCCAGAGTGAGTGCATGTAATTCATAAGAGCCGCCGTCAGATGGCGCTCGAGTCACGTGCTGCGTTTGCCGCACATCAAGAGGAGTTTCCAAAGCAGGAGCATGTCGCTTGTTAGAAGAAGGCGTTCGAACGCCAGTCAACGTCGGTCGCTCCGTGGCCGTTCGCGTTCGCGCCATTTGTTTCGGCGGCCCGGTGTATCTCACCAAGGTCGTGCGTGCAGCCAGAGGCCTGCGAGAAGGAGGTCGGCTCATCAAAGCCGAGTGAGGCGCCCCGTCCAGTGCTCGATCCGTTGGCTCAGCGATAAGCCCATTCAAGGTCGCGCGGGTGCGCGTGCCCCGTGCGGCCTTCCTGCAGACCTTTGCAAAATGGCCCTTGGTGGAGCACAGGTGGCATATGGCCTCCCGAGCCGGGCATTCAGATCGAGGGTGCTGCCGATTCCCACAAAAATAACACTTCGCGTACCGGTCAGGCCATGGCCGGGCAGCGGCAGCAGCAGTTAGGCCGGAAGCGGAGTCCGCTTCAGGAGCACCCAGAGTCTCGGCCGTGGTGGTCGTGTCCTCCCCTATATCCTCGGCGGTAACCCTCTCCAGTCGCGTGAGTTGAGAAGTCCCCGCCACGACTCGGGGGTGGTCATAAGCGGTGGATTGTTCACGGGCATCTGTAAAGATGCATGCCAGCCGTAGTGCCTCCGTAAATGTGAGCTCCGCGACCTCCAAGAGTCGGAGCCTCAAGACTCCAGAATTAATTCCGGAGACGAATGAATCTCGGAGCAGGTCGTCCTGCACTTGCTCGTGGGTCCGTACCTCCTGCACGCAGTCCGCCAATAGGTAACGCAGCTCCTGCGCGTAGCGATCGATCGATTCCGAGGGTTGTTGTCGCCACTGGGAGAGTTGGTGCCGGCCGTGCACGGCGCTCCGTGTCTTTACGTAAAGTCGCTTTAGCTCAGCCAGAGCCGTAGCGTACGTCTCAAATCGAGCAATGCTCCGGTAAACGCTGTGATGGACCTTCGACTGTAACACGGACAGCTTTACCGCAGCGGTGGGCTCTGTTTCGTGAGCGGCAAAGTAATTCTCCAGCGTTTTGAGCCAGTGGGTGAACTCCGATCCCGACCCCTCAGCTTGAGCGTCGGCGCCGAGAATCGGTACCATGATCATCTTGTGGTCAGTCATTTCGTCGATCTAAATGATATTAAATGTCGTGAAAATCAAGCACAGACACGACTTGTCCCTTGGGTAGGTTTAATATCATTTAGATCTGAAGTAACATCCTGTAAAATACATTCATGCAACAGACATTAGAATCAGAGTGTTACATGGGCAATGTCCGATATCAATAGGTAAAACAAAGCAAGCGCAGCATATAGGGGCGTACGTACCATTCAAACTACAGGACTATGTCACAGTAAGTGCCGCTGGAGTGTCCGTGCGCCCCGGTTGTCCCGGGTCTTATAGACGCCCCTTTTAGTGGGATAAGCGAGCACTCCCTGGGTTCACCTTCGGTATAATTTCACTACACTCCCTTTCAGCGTGCGTCATTGCCGAGCCCCCTTCGGTGCCCAGCAATGACGATTTGCAATGCCTGGAGATGGCATAGGAAAGGTGTGGTGTACAACAATAATATGACTCACCCTGCTGCTTCCATAGTGAGCAGTTGCACTCGTATAAACGTGTAATGAAATGGAAGTTTTGAAATTGGCATTTTATCACAAAACACACCAAGGACTCGCAGGATAGCTTGGAAGTTATCCGTCTAGCCTGGGTTGGAATCCCTGCCCAGCTATAAACTGCCTTCCTGGTGCTTGGCAGGCAGGACGAGGTTTCAATGACGTGTGTGGTTGCCAGTATGGGTGGCATAATCGATTCCAAAGTACACACTCGATTCCCTATTCCAACCTTTGGCGGGAATTTTTTTTTTCCTGTGGAATGTGATGCATTGAAATGATTGCTATGATCTCCTGACTTAATTAGGCTAATTAAATACAAACAATCCGGAAAAATTCCCATATTTTAAGCACATTGCATGTTGAGGTGTATAAGGCAGCTTTCATATCCTTCCATGGCATTCCACTAACAAAATAATGGTCGTTTGTATTTATGGATGGTCCTTTGTCTGAGTATTTATGGATGGGCGTTTGTCGGAGTATACATGGATGGTCCTTTGTCAGAGTATTTATGGATGGGCGTTTGTCGGAGTATTTCTGGATGGTCATTTGTCGGAGTATTTGTGGATGGTCATTTGTCGGAGTATTTATGGATGGTCATTTGTCGGAGTATTTGTGGATAGTCATTTATCGGAGTATTTGTGGATGGTCATTTGTCGGAGTATTTGTGGATGGTCATTTGTCAGAGTATTTGTGGATGTTCATTTGTCGGAGTATTTGTGGATGGTCATTTGTCGGAGTATTTATGGATGGTCATTTGTCGGAGTATTTGTGGATGGTCATTTGTCAGAGTATTTATGGATGGTCGTTTGTCGGAGTATTTGTGGATAGTCATTTGTCGGAGTATTTGTGGATGGTCATTTGTCGGAGTATTTGTGGATGGTCAGCAGTGTAATAATGTTGATCCTGGACCCCATTGACTTACATGTTAATTTTCCTCAAAACAAACACCTCTATTTCTTCACCCTCATTTCCCCATTGACTTACATGTTAATTTTCATTAATTGTTTAGATATTATCACTTCCCCTGAACACCTTTTTTTCCCTCCCACCCTATCCTCAATCCTCCTTCATTAGACCACTCAAACAATGATCCTTCTATATGATGAACCTATAATCCTTCTGGCGTTATGAACCAAGTATCAACGATCCTAGACCACCCTCTAATCCCCATTAACACCCATCCTTAATCCTCCTTCATTAGACCACTCAAACAATGGCCCTACGAATATTTACCCCTACCCACTATGATCCTTCTGGCCTGATGAACCTATGATTCTTCTGGTCTTATAAACCTGTGATCCTTCTGGCCTTATGAACCAAGTATCAACGATCCGACATCTAATATATTTTAACTGAGTGTCTACACCTTTTTAACCTCCACTCTTTAGTCTGGTTGATAGGGAAAAAGGCGGCGGTAGCCCCTTAAAATCCCTAACCCTTTATATATCTAACTTATCATTTATATATCTTATCACTTATATCTTATCACTTATATACTTATGACCATAAGGGAGACTATCAATTCCATTTTTTAAAATAAATCTCTTATCATCAAAAGCCCCCAATGCTTTCTTATTTATCTCTTCTGAATATAATTGATGTTTCTAACTTCTTATTCCATTAATTTTTCTAAACTCTTCTTTCTTTGTTGTTAAACATGTATAATAATTATTTAAAATTATAGTTTGTTTTATTACACTCTTTTTGATACCCTTCAATTTCTTATCCTTTAACTTCTTATCAATCTCTCCAATGTATTTATAAGCATAAGCCTTGGACCTCAATCCCACAAATTCACTCATAACACATCCTCCTAATTCATCCTTGAACTTTCCAATCACCTTTTTATTATCTTTTGAGAACAAATAACTTTTATCACTATAATTACTAGTGTCATAAGTATTAATGTCCTTTTTCATGTCTGAATAAACATCATCAGTATTAATTTTCAAAATAAAACTATCTGTATCCATATACAACAATGACACATTATCCTTATACTTTGGTTTTAGATTATTATAAAAGTAATCATACATCAAGGACTTTGATAAATCAAGTATTGAGGTACCAATGTAAATAGGTTTGTCCATCTCAACGCTTTCTTTCATCAAATGTACCGCACAAAAGTTTTCTGTAAAAACTTCTACTCTCGAGAAGCTTGGTCTGTTGATCAATTTTGATGCTTGTTCCCATGATGTTGATATACGAATGTTTTGCCTCTTTCTGACATTCTCCATCGTTTTTCCAAATACAGAGTTAATCATCAACTTATAAAAGTTTTTCTCAGTTATTTGTAGCATTTGTTCTCATTTTGGTGTTGTCGTCAATGTACTTTTTCAACCAATGACTCTGATTAAACTTGAGAATCCTATGTATCTTTTCAACACGGAGACCCTTTGAAAGACATTGTCTCAAATTTCTTTGATGGATAACATAATTTTTCTTTCATAAAGTGTAGTAAGAAGTTTCTCTGTTGAGGGACCCTTTACATTAAATGATTGTTGATAATCACTTAACCACTCCTTCTTTGGACTTTCCTTTTCACAAGCAAATGGGAGATCTTTGTGTAGGTTATGGAGTTCCTCTGGATATTTCAAATCAACCTCAAAATAATAACCAACATCTGATTCGTATAATTCTTTTTGTGTTGATATACAGAGATTTTGTAGAACTTTGTTATGATATTTCTCTTTAACCCATTTCAAACCACCATAAAGAAGTGCTTGAGACATTGCCCACCCATACAAGCTATTCACATCATAATACATCAAGTAGGAGCTCTCTACCGATGGATCATAATTTGGAATGTACTTGTTATTTGCTTTAACATATCTCTTTGAACAGACTTGTGAAATTCCTCCTCTCTTTGCCTTCTCAATCATCAAGAGCATATCAACATCGGTCATCAAATCCAATTTTTGTTTTGTCATTTTCAACATGGCACTCCAAGCCAATCCAGGAGCAGTGTAATAGTGAGCAGGATCCAATCCATATCCAGAATGACAGATTGTTCTGAAAGCCTCAAACACATCAGCCAACAAAAGCACATCGGTTTTTAGATACAAATCATGATACTCACCAAGATTCTTGATGTTATATTTTTTCCAAACGTTTTGCACATGTGCATAATTTTTATCTTTTAAACGTTTGTCATTTAATTTGTTGTAAAAATTTTCTTTTGATGGAAGCTTTGTCTCATTAAACTTCTCAAACGAATCCATATAATCATAGGGATAAATTCCCTTTTTTGTAAGTAAATCATTGTCAAGAAAATATTCGGAAAGACATGGAAACTCTTTGATATTTTTAACCAATTCCTTCAGTGAATCGCCCATGAATTTAAATGTGTCAAGAAATCTAATATTAGTCATATCATAAGTATTTTTTTTTTTTTTAATGTTAAATCCTGTTTTTATAAAGATTGTTTTTGTGAATGAAATGTATTTCTGATCCGTGGATGGAATGGCACTTATAGACCCAGGGGTCTTTGAAAGTTCATTAATAAATAGATGAGTATCATAATTAGCATTGTTATGAAGAAAGACAGGGATGAAAGAGGGGAGTTTATAATTAATATTACAACTTTGATGAGCCGGACCTCTATATTTACCAGTGAGATGACAATGATCTCTAACCTTTGGACCTTCGCTAATTTCCTCCTCACAAATATGACAGGCAGCCTTTGGCTGTCTAAATTCCCTTTTCTCTTCACTCGTCAAGGACATTGGTTTATTGGTTTCTCTCATTATCTTGGTTAATCGAACACAGTCTTTTTCTAGTCGTCGGACAAACTCCTCTGAGGTATTTGAGCCTCTATACGTCTCTACCTTGTTATATTCATCACCAATGGATGATTTGATATAATAACAAAAACCGCAAGGAGTATGTTTTTGATATTTATTTGTGTATGATTCTTTTGGATCTGGAGAAGCAGTGTCAATTTTTTCTAGGATACTTTCAAAATCAGCATATATAACAAATGGATGTTTGATCGTTTTATTTTTATCTTTGAATGAGATCTTTGAGCCTTTTTTAGGCATATTGATTACTGTTGATTTATGTTCACCGCAATACTCTGAGTGTTTATCCAATCTTTCTTGTGAATGGAAAAAGTTAAGACAACGCATACAAACAAATATTTTATTTGTCCTTTTACATACTTGTGGTCTTATTAACTTCGCAATATCTTTGATGTATGCATAATGTGAATTTTCATCCGATTTAAAATCTAAAAGATGAATATGAGTTTGTTTACAATTGTCAGAAAGCTTTAAAACCTGAATGTTGTTCGTTTCTGTAAGGCCATAAACATTAACTGATAAATTATTTAACTTTTCGAATTTAGGAATATCATTTAAAGCCATAGGAAACTTTAGATCTTTCGTATTTAATGTATTCTCATATTTTTCATAATGAGATACACTTTCTACATGATTAGTTTGTGGGTGTAGATGCGCCAAGATAGACCAGAGAAAACATTTATTGTCTTTATTTTTGATATTGATAACTGCTTTTCTATTTTTGATAACATTGGGTAAATTAATGTAAGAAGAAGCTTTTAGTGGATCTGATTTAAGAATATGAATATCAATATATAGTATCTCATCTATATTCCAACCACTTCCAGTAATAGTATGCTCAAGTTTTTGTTCTTGTGCAATCAGTTGGCCATAGACTCCTGATGTTTTAAAATCTTGATATGAAGATATAAAGTGTGCCTTAGTTCTCATGTAAGCCTCATCAGTGTAATAATCACCAGTGATTGGATCTGCTTTTGAGATTTTCATTTTAATACCCATATAGAACTTGATTGGATTCAATTCTAGAAGAGTCTTTTCAATAAGGTCTTTCACAGAGGGTTTGATGATATCCGCAGCCTCAACAATTGAGCTGGGGCCAGGAGGATGAAAGTCAAATATGCGTGTTCTGATATGTCCTTTGTAAGCTCCATCAGTGATCCTAATAGTAAACAATTTTGACAAGTGTTTGTTTGTTTTAAGATGAGCTTTAAACCCCTTCTTGAGGACGGTTGTTTTACAGACCTTACAATGTTTTGCTTTAGGTGGAAGAGGGGAAAGTTTGTTAAGAATGTTGTATGTATGTTTTGCAGTGAGGGTATGGCGTTTGTAATATTTTACTTCCTTCTCGCAAGTATCACAATAAATCATATTTAAAGGGTGAGAAAACAGAGTGTTTTATATATGAAACTATACTTAAACTAAAACACTTTTTCACATAACTATCATTTGAACCTAATAGTTTTTTGAGGAGTTTCAAGTTTCTCCCTCAACCTACAACCCCCTTCACCAAGGCCCTGAAAGTATTCCTCCCACTCTTTCATACACCCAACAAACACCTTTCCATCTCCACCCCTTTTCAACCCCCTTATCCCATCTCCATCTAGAATATTTACAAACAAAACCCTAGAGGATCTATTGTTCTTTTGAGCTTCTATAAAATGATATACTTCTCTAAGTGATCTCGTTTGAGATCCACCTCTTCCACATATCATTTTAAAATTAAAATAGACTGTTAATTCATCAATTATTTGAAAACCATCAAAGTTCTCCATCCACTCATAATCCCTTTCATAACCAAAGAAACCAGTCTTAATATTTAACCTCATATATGTTTTAAGAATCCTTTGTTTCATTATCATCTCCAACTGTTTAATTTGGTACTTTTCACACTCATTATGTTTTCCATTAATATACCAATCCTGTCTCATTCTCCACTCCTTTGTTTGCTTCTTAAAGTGGATAACATCAACATTACAGGTATCGCAATGTGTAGTTTTCTTAGGAAGTAGATGTGTCCAAGTCATCTCATGCCTGAGAAAACTTTTGAGTGTCTTAAAATCTATGTTGCATTTTGTACAATACATTGTATTTGGTGTGTAGGAAATCATAGTTTTTTATATATATATTTTTACTTAAACATAAATCGCAAGAAGCCCTTATTCTGATTCATCACTTTCTTCCATACTATTAACATCAGAGTCTGAATCATCAATAAAGCTACTCTCATAACTATCATTTGAACATAAACTATTAGTATCATAACTTTCATCTAAGTTAAATGAAATACTATCATCTGAGTTCAATGAAATAGTAAAATCTTTATAATGACTCATATTTAATTATCAGAAAAAAATATTCCCATCAATATCTATATACTTTCTTTCATTAATGGATTCAATCTCTACATTTTTAATATCGAAAGTTATCTTTAAATAATCCCTAACTATCATAGAACGAAATAACATTTCACCAGAAATATTAAGATCTTTCATTTTACTTAGATCTACACCCTTTGGATTATTAAAGTAAATACAAATTTCTCCACGAGTATTGTTGATGGTCTTATCATTCTGTTTCAAAGTATCGTGATCGATCACTTTTTCAAGCTTTGAATAAATTGCCAGTAGAGGAGAAACTTTTGTTAGATTTACTTTAATGGATGTCTTTCCAGGTATAGTTAGAGCTCTTCCTTTAAATGAAATAGAGGGGCTCATGTTATTTTCCATAACTGGTTTTACCCAAAAATTTCCATATTTATCTTTTTTCAATTTAACATCTTTGACATATTTTTCTATATCTTCCACAGAAGTAGAGATTGATTGAAATTTGTCTTTTGTGTTTTGAAACATTGTATTTATTAGCTAAAAAACTTGCGTTTAGTTTAAGTAAAAATTTACTATATAAATATGATAGAAGGATATTTAGAATTTCCAGACTCTCCATATGATAATTTAGAAATCTGTCGTTGTTGTGATAGAATAGGGCTTAATAATGAGGGTTCATATAAACAATGTATTTTCTGTGATTTAATTTTAATTAATGATAATAAAAAAAATATATATATATATAACTCTTTTAAATTTGAACCAAAAATGAATTACTTTACAAGATTAATAAGAGAGATGAATGTTAAGTATTGTGATGATAATACACCATTTCTTTCAAGGGAAGAGACTATTTGTATTGAGGAAATGTATAAGGGTTTAATGATATTTATTATTCAAAATAATTTTAATGGAAATGTTAATACAAGATACTATATAAATAAAATAATTAATTTCGCTTTCGCTCTTTCACGAGCCTCGATCTTGTATACAAAAAAAACAAACAAAAAAAAAAAAAATTAATTATTTTGAAATTAAACCTGAACTCAGGATAAAATATAGAGTTTCTAAAATAGCTCAAAAAAAGTTAGATGACTTGTTTTCCAAATATATAAATGAATGATTTTTTACCCGTTTGGGAAAACAAGATAAAATTTAATAACCATAAAAACATTCCAAATTCATTGAGATGTCTAATAGTTGGTTCAAGCGGATGTGGAAAAACCTGTTTGCTTTTAAAGATGCTCCTCAGCCCTAATTTTTTAGATTATGATAATTTAATAATTTTTACAAAGTCAAGTTTTCAACCTGAGTATCAACTACTCTCACAGGGTTTTAATGCGGGTCTTAAAAAGGAAGACATTATCGGTTTATTTAAACTTCAAAACAAACTAAATGATTATAATATTGAAGATATAATACAATTATTTTGTGATGCACAGAAATCAAAACCGAAACCAAAACCCATAACTTGTATTCTCAGTGATAATACAGATGATATACCTTCACCTCAAGATTTAGATAAATCAAAAAAGAACCTCATCATCTTTGACGATTGTGTTAATGAGAGAAACCAAACACTAATGGATAGCTACTCTATACAAGAGGGAGACATTCTTCTTGTAATTGTATTTATCTTAGTCAGTCATATTTTCAACTCCCTCGGCACTCAATAAGAAACAATGCTAATACTTTTATTTTATTTAAGTTAAATTCAATAGATGTAAATAATTTTTGGAGAGATAATTGCTCTACGTTATGTAGTAAAAAAGAATTTGAAAATTATATGAAACACACGATTGGAAAATATAAATATATTGTTGTGAAACAAGATGAGATACTAAATGATATTTTACACACATAAATGACAACTATTATTAATCTTGTGGGTAAATCTGCTTCAGGAAAGAACTTTCATAAATCTAAACTCTTAAATAGTAAAAATGAAAAGATTGTAAGTTTTTTTTGTTTTTTCAACAAATGATGATTCGTTTTGTAGGTACTACAACCAGAGCAATGCGACCAGGAGAAGTAGAAGGGAAAGATTATTACTACATTTCAATGGAGGAACACATGTGATTGAGGAACGAAGGTCAAATATTTGAGGAGGTCTCTCTTGGTTCTACAAAATATTCACTACTTGGTTCTACAAAAATATAAGAGTGAGTTAAATAAAGTAAAATCTAACGGTCTTGGGATTTTATAAACTAATCCTGAAGGAATAAGACAAATTATTAAACATTTGCATGGTGATGGAGTTAAGATTTTATCATTCGGTTTTGATATCGATGAGGAGACTCAACGCAAACATATGAAAAGCAGAGATACAAGTATTAGTGAAGAAGAAATAACTCGTATTAATACCAATAAAGAATTTGATGAAATATTTAAAGAAAAGGATTTATTTCAACACATTTACTATAATGACGAAGAAAAGGAAAATTTTCCCATTGACCTTTACAATTCATTAAATGATATTTTTCAATAAATAAATACAGAAAATGAACACCGAAGAAAGAGCAAGAAAGTTTAAAGAACATCAAGAGTTGGTTTCAAAAGTTGTAAAGCAACAGGAAGAGATAAAGAAGAAACGGAGACAGAAACTAACTGGTGAAAAAGCCTTTGAAAGAAAACAAGAGGAATTTTTTTAACCACTTTAAAAAACTCAACAAACGATTTCACCTACAGTTCCCACATTAGAATTTACTCCGAAAAAACTTCAAATGCTCAAAGATTTTAGCCAAATGACAGAGCAAGAACTTGGAGAATTAGAATATGATGATGAAGGATTATTTCGGAAACTTGAGGAGGTAAATCAACCCCCTAATTATGTTGTGGAAGCTCTTCAAAACAATGAATATTCGGCGGGTTCAAAAACCAGAGCAGGTCTCATTCCAACAGAAGAACCAGCACAGTTCCATATTGTGAAAGAAAAGTTATTGATATTTAATGATAAATTGGTGTTCTAAGTTCTGCTCAACCAAATGTTGAATTAACTCCAAGATTAATGTTTCTTCTAACAAACTCCGGATTTAGCGGTTCAAAATATTTTGAGGAACCACTTGATATGGAAAGAAAGGAAGATAGAGAGTATATTGAGTTGCTAAATGCACTTGATTATGGAGTTTCTGTTGCTGGTAAAAGGAAGAAGAATGAGAAGGAGAAACATATTATTGATGCTTTAAGTAAGCTTGGTTCGGGTGTTAGCTTTCTTCCAAATGACCCATCACAATTAGTTAATAGACTATTATTGTTGTTAGGTAGTAAGAAGGCTGGAAACAACAATTGTTTTAATGAAGCCTCCGCCATTTTAGATCAGTTGATGAATATGAAAATAATTAATAAATATCAATACAAAGATATTTTATTAGATATTAAATAAGATGAGAAGCACAATTCTTAGTTTTAATTTCACAATGAGTGATTACACAGCATCATTCCCTTACCCACTACAACTTTACCCCACAAAATAATTTGAGGCATCTTTATTGTCGATGGAAACCTATAATACCTTGTTTAATATCACAGAGAAAAACAACAAGTTTAGTTATAATCCAGGAAGTGGATATAAAACTATAACCGTTTCACCCGGAGCTTACGAGATTTCTCAAATATCTTCTGAAGTCTCTCGCCTTAGGAAAGAACAAGGTGATGAACCAAAAAATATGGTAATAGATATTCAAAAACACACTTCAAAATCAACTATTAAACTTAAAAATAATTATAAAGTTGATTTCACGATTGAAAAATCGTTTAGAGAGCTATTGGGTTTCTCTTCAAAAAAGATTGAAACTAACGGGACGTTTTACAGTGATAATGTCATTCAAATATCCTCCGGTATAAATTCAGTATTAATTCATTGTGATTTGATTGATGGTGCTTATAACGATGGAATAAGAACAAATACAATATTTTCATTCAGTGCATACTCAACCCCGATTGGTTATAAATTTAATATGGAACCAAAAAATCTTGTCTATTTACCTGTGTCAGGAAAAACCATATACAGAGTAAATTTTAGGATAACCGACCAAGATAATCGTATGATATCCTTTAATGATGAAATTATATCCATCAGAATTCACCTACATGAAGTTTTTCAATAAATAAATAATGGTTATTTTGAGAAAACACAAGTTGGGAAAATATAAAATAATTACAGGGGATGGGATGTTCCTTTCACCATACTATAAGGGTGAAGGTATGTTTCTTGGTCGAGGATACTATAAACCAAAGAGACAACGGGGTGTGGGACATCAATTTAGAAATAAAGGAGATGGGATAATTGATACTCTAATGGGTATTGGTTCAACCATCCTTAAACATAAAGACCTAATTGGTTCAACTGCTTCTGTCGTGGGCTCAGTTGCGGGTGCTATAAAGAGTATAAAAGATGCTCAAAAGGAGTCTCATAAATTACAAGCAATCAAAGAAATTAAAAAAGGTAAAACTCAACTATCTTCACAAGAACGACAAAAAATCATTAAAATACTTGGGTCAGGGTTTCAACAATTTTAATACCATATAAATACAAGTATGGAAGCGATTGATAGCATCTATGATTTGGATGATACGATTATCATTTCAAACTCCACTAAAAAGGAAGACTATTTTAAGGTAAATGCTATAACAGGAACAGACTGGAATTCAAACGGAACAAAAAGTTTTGAATAAATAATCAACAAACGTACTTGAATCTAGCTGATAGTTTCTTGCTGTGTAAATTTAAATTCACTAAGGCTGCGAATAATACTAATGCTACACTCGTAAATGATTTCTTCTGGAAAATGTTTGATAGTGTCCGCCTGTATATTGGAACACAAGAGGTTGAAGCGGTTGATTATGTCTCTGCTACATCTGAAATGATGAAATTTACACTATATTCGTTTAGTGATAGAATGGGTAAGGGAGCTGTTGAAGGTTTTATTCCTGATATGTCAATGGGAACAAATGCTGACCCTGGTTATAGTCAAAGGAAGGCAATGTATAATGATGATACAAAAACAGAGAATAATTTTACCGTAGCAGTACCTCTGAAAGGTATATTTGGATTTTGTGATTATGATAAAGTTTTGTATGGTCTTAAAATTAGATTTCAACTACAAAGGAATGATAATGTAAATAGGTTGCTTTTTGGGGCCGAAAATGCTTTTGGAGACAATAATAAATTTGTTATTAATGATTTGTGTTGGTATATCAGTGAATATACTCCTAATCTTAAAACGGAAGAGATGTTGAACAGAAGACTTAACTCAAAGAAACCGCGAAATGTATCGTAGCTTAAAAGAAGATGTCAACACGTTAAACTGGAACACACTACCTACACTTGGAATTTGGGTGTTCTTCAAGGAAAGCCACGATACCTCTGGCTCATTTTTTAAAAACCAGATGGAGAGGAGGGTACTGACAAAAATAATGCGCTGAGTGATAATGCTAAGGTGAAACAACTTCGGGTTTCTCTTGATGGCACATTTTATCCACGTGATAGATTGGAAATTGATTGGGAAAAAAATGATTATGCGGAAGCCTACAAGTCTTACCAAAAGGTGTGTGAAAGCAACGGTAATAAGGATCCTATTTTGGATATGGTTGCGTTTCAAAAACTTTATACAATCTACGCAATTGACCTGAGTTCTCAAAAGGAAACTATAAAGTCCAATAGAGTGGATACTTCTCTATACATTGAAAGATGAGAGAATGAAGAAGTTGATGCTTATTGTTTGCTTTTGGAGGAAACAGAATTACAGATTAATACAGATAATGGTGTTATGATTAATATCGCATAGGTTTTTTCTCATAAATAAATGAGTCGGAAAGAACTGGTATATGTTAATCAAATCAATCTTAATAAATTAACATCTTGGATTCAAAATCAAAAGCCTTGTATTATTAACGTTAATACAATTCAAAGAAAAGGAGCAGTAAGAATTGATGTTTTACTCACAAGAAAGCAGGTGAAAACACTAAATGATGCTGGTTCACTTAAAATTAAAATGACAAAACCTATGTTGAAGAAATATTCAATAGACGAGTCAAGAGGAGGATTTCTCCCGTTTCTAATTCCTTTATTTGCTGGTTTAAGTGCGGCGGGAGCATTGACTGGTGGTATTTCAGCAGCGGTAAAAACTGCTAACGAAAGGAAGGCACAACTAAAAGCTCAAAAATAATTGGAAAGACATAACAAGGAGTTGGAGAAACAAATTAGTGGAAGTGGTGTAATTGTGGATTTTGCTAAAAAACTTGAAAGTTTACCTGATAAAGCTCGATTGTTGGTTGGAGATATGCTTTCCTCTATCGCTCAAGCGGGTGTTAAACTAACTAAAAGGGGTAATGGGTTATATCTTTCTCATAAATAAATGGATAAATGGTTTAAACAATTTGGAAAGAATACAACGTCAAATATAGAACTTGCTAAGTATTGTAAAAAACTAAAAATTGATAATGTGGTAATCTGTATGAGAGATGAATTAACAAAGTTGACCAAGAATACAAAGAATATTATTATGAATTTAGACACACAGAATGGTTCTCATTGGGTTTGTATTCATAATAGTCGGGATAAATATTATTTTGATAGTTATGGTATGCCACCACCTGTTGAAGTAATACAATTCCTACAGAATGGTGTTTATCAAACATTTCAAGTTCAAGAAATTAATTCTAAATGTTGTAGTCAATTATGTTTATATGTATTATTTCAACTCAACAATAATGAAAATTTTTATGATGTCATTTTTAACCTAATATAAATGACTTATGTTGGAAAAGATGGTTCTATCTTTGGAGAATCCTCTCAGGATATTGATTTATCAAATTATTATACAAAGGCACAGGCTGAACGACAAAAATATAGTATAAGTAAAAATATTAATATGAAGAATACTTATAAATTAATCAATTATCCAAACCCTACAGATGCGAATGACTTAATTAGATTCAGTGATTTATCACAATATATATCTTTAAATAAAACAGCACGTTTTGTTAAACAAGTAAAATTTACAACCACAACACCTGGTTATACTGACCATACACCTTTCCTCATTCAATTTAACTACCTGCTTACAATTGAATTTTATAAAGAAGGACATATAGTTAACATGCGAATTAATAAATGGGGGTATGATATGCCTGATTTAGGGTATAATTGGTCTTTTTCAATAAACTTAGGAGACCTACATGATTTGAATCAGTCTCGTAAAGAAGAATATTATCCGCTTGGTGAGGATAAGGATTTATGTGGAAGCACAATGAGTAAACAACAAATACATGATTTTAAGAAAAGAAAAATATATGATAGTATAGCGATGGTTAACATGACAAAGAAGGAAGGTAATGAGATAAGGATAGAAAGCCGAGGAATACAAACCGATTTGGTAGTGGGAAGATGGGGTGGTATTACCTGTCATAATATTAATCTCACATATATTTCTGATACATAAATGGCAGGAAAAAGACTACAAGAGAATTATAATTTTTGTATTCAGGGATACCTACAAGAAAAGGGTGCTCGGTATTACATACCTTTAGTAAGGGCATTTTATGAGATATTTCACAAATCTGTTAACTAAATTGTTACCAAAAAATTTCTTCACCAATATGTTTGTAAAGGTGTGTAATAACATGTGTTAAAATGTTGAAGTTCAACTCCCGTGGGAAACCCAGAAAAAAAGCTGTTGAATTCGGGTACCGAAAAATTATTTTCGAGAATTTTTATTTTTTTTAATCGGCCCTTAAGTAACTTATGAGGGGTCAAATAAGGGTTTTTCATGATTCTGAGTTGATTGTTAACATTTATATTTTCACTTTTACATTTACACACAAAGTAGCTTTTATTTCACATACATATATAATACTCAAGAGTTATTTCTCATTCACAATGTCAGAAGTTTCAACAGTCATTGTCTATGTCTTCTTCAGACTCAACAACATCATGACTGCAGTTTCTGCATGTAATGCCATTACAGACTCCACAGGCCGTGATGCACGTGACCCCATTCTTCTTGCAGCTGCATCGCCGGTTGCTGCAATCTCCATGACAATTACAGCTCGTGAACTGCAATAGCTCCTCAGGAGCCGTGGGGTCCAGTATTGGAACTGGCTCATACCCATGCACACCTATTGTCCATCCATAGTCACTGGGGTTCAGAGACATGCTCTGTAGAAGGATCCAGTCCCGGGTCTGCAGGTAGGCACGGAGTGAATGTTGTGCAGCTGCACCCTCTGTTGGAGGTAGAGTCTCTGGTTTGATCACTCCTGCCGCTGCCCAGAGTGTGTCACCTGGAGTGAGGAGTGGCTGATCATGAGCCAGGGAGGAGGAAAGCTCAGCGAGGGGGAGAAACATGATCGCGTTCGTTCCTATCTGTTTCCTGTTCGTAAATGGAATAATCTTTACTTCAGTTCCTCTCAGGATCTTAGCTTTGTCGAGTGCCTTCAACTTCACCCGGGGGAAAGCTGCTGTTGTCTGTGGATCTGGCAAAGGTGGTGCCGGAGAGGTGACTTCGATCCAACCCATTGAGTGAAAGGGAGTGTTTCCGTGAATAGAGACAATGTTTAAATCTATATTGTCTCCAACAAACTGAGTGACTGCATTGTTTGTTTCCCCAACCTCCATAAAGACCACCTGATCATTACTTGACAATTCACTTTCACTGGCTGGCACTTTGGCTGTCATCACTGATTGATCCTCAAGCGCAGCATCAACCGCAACCTCATCATTGATCTGTTCATCGGTTTCCTCCACAATGGTGTCAAGAGTGCCAGAAGTATCTGGAACATCATCTCCACTCCTACTATTAAGGAAGCAGTATTTGTAGTTTTGTGTCTCCGTGTAAGACTCAGTGTATCCCAGCCGGTGGAACTTGTTGAGCATCCATTTTGACCCAAATCTATGATCAAGTTGTATGGCAAGCCCCATTTGGTGTGGCAATACTCCAGACCGAGGTCGACAGGCCTTAATAAAATTCTGCCCCCAAATGGCAACTCTTTCGTCTGTCTTGACAATCGGTCTCAAGAACATCTGAAGGCTTGCAGGAACAAGTGTCAGCTGACTATCGATGTCAGTCATACTGTGTGTGGTGGGGTATGACTTTGGACCTAAATCAATCAAGGCAATATCATTGGATATGAACTTGAGTGCCGTCTTTATGATCTGAGTCTTCTCATCTCCATGGTCAAGATTAGCATGATGCTCTCGCAGAATATTGTCGGTGCCATCTTTGAGACAGAGTACATCTGCCCTTCTTTCCTGTGTTGTGAAATACAAGGTGTCTTCGTATTTCTCTAGAAGTTTTATCTTTGCCAATGCTTTGAATAAGAAAGGCTCTTCTCTGGTGACTGATCAAACTCCTGCAGCTTTTCATGGACTTGGTCCATGTTCATTACCCCATGCTCTAATTCTGAGTCTAACCATTCGCAGAATTCAATAAAAACTGCCTCTCGCTCCTCATCAATACTCCTCTGTCCTCTCTTCCTTTTTCCTTCCTCATCAGTCTTGGACAAACTGTCACCTCTCGCAAACATAAGTTTGCATCGCAAATGGTACAGTGTTTCTTCTGCTACCAAGTCGTTGATCCCTTCCAGGCGTCCAGTGACTTCAGTGCCCCAGTCATCCCCGCGACTCCGTGCTGTCTTCAGCAAGCTTGCCTTCAGTGTATCTGCAGTCAAATTATCTGGCACTCTGTATTTCTTTCTAGCTTGTGCTGGATTATTTTTGTATAGCTGGGCTGGTTGGTTGCAAAGAATGCATACATCCTTATACAGGAGGTCAACTGACTGTGATCTTCTAGAACTGCAGCCAGTTGATGAACTGAACTCACAAGTAGTGCGTCTTCTCTTCAACTTTGATGACACTTTCTCTGCCTTTGATGCTTGAGCTGACTTCTTGGTGGTTGCAACAAAGTTGTTGTACAGATCATTTTTACACTTCTGGTGGTACCTCAGTTTTCCTTCCTTTTGAGCCTCCTTCATACGTTCCACAACAGTAACATTTTCGACAGTTTCTGCTTGTTTCAATAAAGTTGAGTATCCCTTTGGAGTTGCCTGTATGAGCCTTTCAGCTGGTGTATCCGAGCGTGCACAGATGAAGCAATTGAGCACAGGTGGAGTAACGTCTTCATCCATATTGCTGGACTCCATGTCCTGCAAAGTAGAAAATGAGATATATTTAGAAATTATTTTTCCACAAAGGAGTGTCTGTGGTGAAATATAAATGTTAACAATCAACTCAGAATCATGAAAAACCCTTATTTGACCCCTCATAAATTACTTAAGGGCCGATTTAAAAAAAAAAAAATTCTCGAAAATAATTTTTCGGTACCCCAATTCAACAGCTTTTTTTCTGGGTTTCCCACGGGAGTTGACCTTCAACATTTTAACACATGTTATTACACACCTTTACAAACGTATTGGTGAAGAAATTTTTTGGTAACAATTTAGTTAACAGATTTTCATATGTTTCCCTTACTACTTATGATGTGGAGCATATACATGGAAATTTTGTCATTAAAAACTGGGCTTATACTGATATTGCTAAACCCACAAATAGCGACTTGTTTAAAATATGAAATAAAAATGAACTTCTCAAAGTTATGAAACATAAAACTCTTTTAGAAATCATCAACAAATCTTATTGGTATCCTATTATGAGAAAAATAAATATTGATACAAGAATATCTCAAAATCCAGATGAATATATGTATAATATTCTTTGGGACTCAAGCTCATGGGTAGCAAGGGATGAGGAAGGAGTTGAGGAGAAGGAGGAAAGAGAGAAAAAGGAGAGGGAGAAGGATGAGAAGGAGGAGAGGGAGGAAAGAGAGAGGGAGGAAAAATATAAAAAGATGGAAACCAGTGAGATTAATAAAAGATGGAAAGTATTACAGCAAATAAATCAAAATCAACGCAGTGAGGAGGAAAATAAATAAATGAAAAGTCTAATGGAAATATTGGTTTTAAAAATTGTTGAGGAAATGGAGAAGAAGGAGAGGGAGGAAAGAGAGAAAAAGGAGAGGGAGAAGGTGGAGAAGGAGGAGAAGGAGAAGAGGGAAATCAGTGAGATTCGTAAAAGATTAAATGTATTACTGAAAATAAATCAATCTCAACTCACTGAGGAGGTAATTAAAGAATTCATGACTCTTTCGATGGCATTGATTTTAAAAATGGCTTAGATGAGTTCAATTTCAGGGGGGAGATCTAAACGAAAAAAGTGGTGAAGAAGAAGGAAGAGATTATGTGGTTCATGATGTTGGTGTTATTGACTTTAGTTCGTTTTATTTGTAAATAAATGGAGGAGAGAGTGAAGGCATTCCTTAGGATTCTTTATGTTTTAAAAAGAAAGATTGAAATGTATATGTTGAAAACCAAAAAGGTTTTGATACTCTGTCGGAATTTTTCTGATAAATAAATATGAGTTATTGTCTCAAATGTAAAAAGAAAACTAAATCTAAAAATATCTCTTATGTTAAAGCTAAAAATAATAGAGTTTATCAAAAAGGAATATGTCAAGTATGTGGCTCTAAAAAGTGCCAATTCATCTCTCCTAAAAGAGGAGGAGACATACAAAAGTTTCTGTCAGGAAGTAAATTTACAACAACTGGAATTCCAGGGGAATTACACCTTCCAGGGTATTCTTTCTGTGGTCCAGGAACAAACCTGGATAAAAGATTAGATGAGGCTGACAATCCTAAACCTTGGTCCAGACCTATAAATAGGGTTGATGAAGTGTGTATGAAGCATGATATTGCTTATGGGAATACCACTACATTGGATGAAAAACATGAAGCAGACAGAGAAATGTTGTATAATTTGTCCTTGATACGAAATCCGACATTGAGAGAGAAAGTTGATAGGTTTATTGTGAAAAAATTGATAAATGCTAAATTGAAACTTGGTCTTGGTTATTCACCCTCAAAAAACTATTAGGCTCTAATGATGTCATCAAGACTGAGGAGCTTTTGGCTAATGAATTACATAAACCTATAATCACAAAGTTTAAAAGAAGGAAGGTTTATTCTAAATACACCGACCACATATGGTCCGCTGATTTAATTGAACTAAATAATGATAAGGGATACAGGTATGCTTTAACCGTTATTGATTTGAGGAGTAGATTTGCCTGGGTTGTTCCTTTAAAAAATAAAAGGGTAATACTTTAATGTTAGCCTTTAAGCTAATATTTGATAGGAATAAAAGAAAACCAAAGAAGTTATGGACTGATGAGGGAACAGAGTTCTATAACAAAATATTTATGAAATTTCTTAAGGGGAAGGGTATTAAATTATACAGCACCTTTAATGAAGGAAAGGCAGTTGTTGTTGAGCGTTTTAATCGTACTTTGAAAGAGAAATTATATAAAAAATTCACACAACTCGGTTCTCAACAGTGGGTATATTTAATTGAGGATATTGTAGATAATTACAATAATACAGTTCATTCATCAACAAAATCAAAACCATCGGAAACATTTACAAAATTAGAATATGAAAAGGAGATTAATTTGAGAAAACCTAAGTTCAAAGTTGGTGATATTGTAAGAATATAATAATAATAATAATAATAATAATGCATTTATTTTATATAGCGCTTTTCAGGAAGCCCAAAGACGCTTTGACAGAGTGCAAAACATAATGCATAGCAAAACATAAAAACAATTGCAAAAAAAGAAGAATCAATAGGGAAATATTCAAAGCACAAAGGAGGGAGAAGGAGAGGAGATAGTCAGGGGTTAGATGCTGTGGGTTAAATGTTGAATGCAGTGTTGAACAGGTGGGTCTTGAGTGATGTTTTGAATGTGGTGAGTGAGGAGGAGTCTCTGATGGTGTGAGGTAGCGAGTTCCAGAGGGTGGGAGCAGCGATGGAGAAGGCCCTGTCCCCCCAGGATCTAAATTTGGTCCGGATGGGGGGGGGGGGGGTCAGGAGGTTGGTACCAGCAGAGCGGAGGTTGCGGGTGGGAGTGTGTCTGGAGAGGAGGTCAGCCAGGTAGGATGGGGCCAGGTTATGGAGGGCTTTGTAGGTCAAGATGAGGATTTTGTACTGGATTCTCTAGGAGATGGGGAGCCAGTGAAGCTTGTAAAGGACGGGGGTGATGTGGTCACGGGTCCGGGAATGGGTGAGTAGACGGGCAGCGGAGTTCTGAATGTATTGGAGTTTATTGGTGATTGTTGAGGGTGAACCATAAAGGAGGCTATTGCAGTAGTCCAGACGGGAAATGATGAAGGCGTGGATGAGGGTTTCTGCAGCCACGGAGGAGAGGGATGGACGGAGACGGGCGATGTTTTTCAGGTGAAAGAAGGCTGTCTTTGTGATCTGTTTAGTGTATTTGTCGAAGGAGAGGGTTTGGTCAAAGATGATGCCAAGATTCCGGATGTGAGGGGAGGTGGATACTGGGAAACCGTCGATGTTGAGGGCAAAGTTATGGGTGGACTTGGTGAGCGTTTTTGGGCCAATGATGATTATTTCAGATTTATCACAGTTAAGTTTGAGGAAGTTGATTTGAAGCCAGGATTTTATTTCAGTGATGCAGTTTGTCAGGATAGAGTGGGTGGCGGTGGAGATGGACTTGGTGGAGATGAAAAGCTGGATGTCATCAGCGAAGCAGTGGAATTGGAGACCATGACGGCGGATTAAGTGACCGAGGGGGGACAGGTAAAGGATGAAGAGGAGGGGGCCAAGAACTGAACCTTGGGGGACACCTTGGGGGAGGGGAGCAGGGGGGGATTTGCAGTTATTGATGGAGATGAACTGACGTCTGTCAGAGAGGTATGATTTAATCCAAGAGAGGGCAGTGCCGGTAATGTTAAAGGTGGTTTCAAGTCGGGTGAGGAGGATGGTGTGATCGATGGTGTCAAAGGCGGCGCTGAGGTCGAGGAGGATGAGAATGTTGAGGTTGCCAGCGTCAGAGGAGAGGAGAAGGTCGTTGGTGATTTTGAGGAGAGCAGTTTCAGTACTGTGGTTGGTGCGGAATCCGGATTGGAATGTTTCATGCAGGTTATTGGCAGAGAGGTGATGTTTGAGTTGAGTGGCTACAGCGCGTTCCAAAACCTTTGACAGAAAGGGTAGGTTGGAGATGGGTCTGAAGTTATTTAGGGTGTCAGGGTTTAGTCCAGGTTTTTTCAGAATGGGGGTAACAGCAGCAATTTTGAGGGATGGTGGGACGATGCCTGTAGACAGGGAGGAGTTTATTGTTGCAATGATAAGTGGAGAGAGAGCAGGAAGGGAGGCCTTGACAAAGCTGGAGGGGATGGGGTCAAGAGTGCAGGTGGCAGTTTTCATTCCGATGAGGAGTTCAGAGAGGTCAGTAGGGGAGACTGGGGAGAATTGAGACAGGGGATGGCAGGATAAGGGGGGGCAGGTGGTTTGAGGGGGAGCGGGTGCGGCGGTGGTCAAGCTGTTGTAGATGTTTTCAATTTTGCGTTGGAAGAATGAAAGGAAGGAGATGCAGTTGTCTATTGTGAATGACTGGGTGGTGGTGTTCAGGGGGCTGAGGAGTTTGTTTATTGTAGAGAAGAGTGCTTTTGGGTTTCCGGGGCCAGAGTGGATAATTTGAGAGTAGTAGGCGGAGCGGGCGCGGGAGAGGGCATCTTTATAGTGTTGTATGTGGTCCTTGTAGGCCTGGGAGTGAACTGTGAGACCTGTTTTATTGCGGAGTCTTTCAAGTTGGCGAGCACGAGTTTTCATCAGGCGGAGTTCAGGGGTAAACCAGGGAGCAGAATGGGTGAAAGAAACTGTTTTGGTTTTTATAGGCGCAAGTTGGTCAAAGCAGGAGGAGAGAGTGTGGTTGTAGTAGTCATTGAGGTCAGAAGGGGTGTGGAGGTCAACGAAGGGAGAAGTGGACATTTTTTCAGAGAGGGTCGATGAGAATGAGGTAGGTGAAAGAGCGTTTAGCTTACGGAAGTTGATAGTGCGATAATGCCTTGGTGCTGGGGTGGGGATGTTGATGGTCAGAGTGATGGCTAGGTGGTCAGAGAGAGTGAGGTCGGAGCCAGAGAGATGGTGCAAAATTAGTCCAGTAGAGCAGACAAGGTCCAAAATGTGACCACGGTTATGGGTAGGAAAGTTGACATGTTGAGTGAGGTTAAAGCAGGTGAGTAAATCAGTGAAGTCAGTGGTTAGCGTGGAGTCAGTGGAGTCCATGTGGATATTGAAATCACCAAGGAGGAGGATTGAGGGGGAGAGGGAACATAGCTGGGACAGAAAGTAGGAGAAGTCAGACAGGAATGATGGGTGTGGTTTGGGAGGGCGGTAGACAACAGCCATGACTGACTGTGTGTGACCAGAGAGTTTAAAAGCCAGGTGTTCAAATGATGGAGCAGATGAGATGGAGATGAGGTTGGTCTTGATGTCTTGTCGGTGATTTTGTCGGTGATTTGTCGGTGTTGGTCTTGAATATACAAATGGAAAAGCCATTTTGAGAAAGGTTATACACAAAAATGGACTCGTGAATTATTTAAAATTGTTGATGTAATGAATACAGTCCCTTGGACCCACAAATTATATGATTTAAATGGAGAAGAAATCTTGGGTTCATTTTACTCAAAAGAATTACAAAAAACACAAGTAAACAGATAATAACAACAAAGAAAGAAGTGTTTAGAAAGATTAATGGAATAAGAAGTTATAAACATCAATTATATTCAGAAGAGATAAATAAGAAAGCAATGGGGGCTTTTGATGATAAGAGATTTATTTTTAAAAATGGAATTGATAGTCTCCCCTATGGTCATAAGTATATAAGTGATAAGATATAAGTGATAAGATATATAAGTGATAAGATATATAAGTGATAAGATATAAGCGATAAGTTATATATATAATGGGTTAGGGATTTTAAGGGGCTACCGCCACCTTTTTCCATTATCAACCAGACTAAAGAGTGGAGGTTAAAAAGGTGTAGACACTCAGTTAAAATATATTAGATGTAGGATCGTTGATACTTGGTTCATAAGGCCAGAAGGATCATAGGTTTATAAGACCAGAAGAATCATAGGTTCATAAGGCCAGAAGGATCATAGGGGGTAGGGGTAAATATTCGTAGGGCCATTGTTTGAGTGGTCTAATGAAGGAGGATTAAGGATGGGTGTTAATGGGGATTAGAGGGTGGTCTAAGATCATTGAGACTTGGTTCATAAGGCCAGAAGGATTATAGGTTCATCATATAGAAGGATCATTGTTTGAGTGGTCTAATGAAGGAGGATTGAGGATAGGGTGGGAGGGAAAAAAAGGTGTTCAGGGGAAATGATAATCTCTAAAAAATTAATGAAAATTAACATGCAAGTCAATGGGGAAATGAGGGTGAAGAAAGAGGTGTTTGTTTTGAGGAAAATTAACATGTAAGTCAATGGGGTCCAGGATGAACATTATTACACTACTATGGTCATTTGTCAGAGTATTTGTGGATGTTCATTTGTCGGAGTATTTGTGGATGTCATTTGTCGGAGTATTTGTGGATGGTCATTTGTCGGAGTATGTGTGGATGGTCATTTGTCGGAGTATTTGTGGATGGTCATTTGTCGGAGTATACATGGATGGTCATTTGTCCGAGTATTTGTGGATGGTCATTTGTCGGAGTATTTGTGGATGGTCATTTGTCGGAGTATTTGTGGATGGTCATTTGTCGAGTATTTGTGGATGTTCATTTGTCGGAGTATTTGTGGATGGTCATTTGTCGGAGTATTTATGGATGGTCATTTGTCGGAGTATGTGTGGATGGTCATTTGTCGGAGTATTTGTGGATGGTCATTTGTCGGAGTATACATGGATGGTCATTTGTCCGAGTATTTGTGGATGGTCATTTGTCAGAGTATTTGTGGATGGTCATTTGTCGGAGTATTTGTGGATGATCATTTGTCGGAGTATTTGTAGATGGTCATTTGTCGGAGTATTTGTGGATAGTCATTTGTCGGAGTATTTGTGGATGGTCATTTGTCGGAGTATTTGTGGATGGTCATTTGTCGGAGTATTTGTGGATGGTCATTTGTCAGAGTATTTGTGGATGGTCCTTTGTCAGAATATTTGTGGATGGTCATTTGTTGGAGTATTTGTGGATGGTCATTTGTCGGAGTATTCCTGGATGGTCGTTTGTGGGAGTATTTGTGGATGGTCGTTTGTCGGAGTATTTGTGGATGGTTGTTTGTCAGACTATTTGTGGATGGTCATTTGTCGGAGTATTCCTGGATGGTTGTTTGTGGGAGTATTTTTGGATGGTTGTTTGTCGGAGTATTTATGAATGGTCGTTTGTCGGAGTATTTATGGATGGTCGTTTGTGGGAGTATTTATGGATGGTCGTTTGTCGGAGTATTTATGTATGGTCGTTTGTCGGAATATACATGGATGGTCGTTTGTCGGAATATACATGGATGGTCGTTTGTCGGAGTATTTATGGATGGTCGTTTGTGGGAGTATTTATGGATGGTTGTTTGTGGGAGTATTTATGGATGGTAGTTTGTCGGATTATTTATGGATGGTCGTTTGTCGGAGTATTTATTTATGGTTGTTTGTCGGAATATACATGGATGGTCGTTTGTCGGAGTATTTATGTATGGTCGTTTGTCGGAATATACATGGATGGTCGTTTGTCGGACTATTTATGTATGGTCGTTTGTCGGAATATACATGGATGGTCGTTTGTCGGAGTATTTATGGATGGTCGTTTGTCGGAGTATTTATGGATGGTCGTTTGTCGGAGTATTTATGCATGGTTGTTTGTCTGAGTATTTATGGATGGTCGTTTGTCGGAGTATTTATGCATGGTTGTTTGTCGGAGTATTTATGGATGGTCGTTTGTCGGAGTATTTATGGATGGTCATTTGTCGGAATATACATGGATGGTCGTTTGTTGGAATATACATGGATGGTCGTTTTTCGGAATATACATGGATGGTCGTTTGTCTGAGTATTTATGGATGGTCGTTTGTCGGAGTATTTTTGGATGTTTGTTTGTCGGAATATACATGGATGTCATTTGTTGGAATATACACGGATGTCATTTGTTGGAATATACACGGATGTCATTTGTCGGAATATACATGGATGGTCGTTTGCCGGAGTATTTATGGATGGTCATTTGTCGGAAAGCAGTGAGTTCTGTTAACTTCTGACACCATGTAAGATAACTGCTTTATTGTCAGGCTGTAGCTGCGTGTCGTGCTCTCGTGAGATCCGACACGATCCCTTTCGAGTAGGAAGGGCATATGGTATTTCACAAAACACGGAATCAAACACACACATGGAGCAGGAACAGCATTGCATTGCTGATCCTGACTCACGGACTCAACTCCCTCCTGACCCCCGACTAATCCCACAAGACGGGATAATTGGGGCCACCATAGAAGTATTGATCATCAGATCAAATTAAATATACGTTAATTAACACTTCATATGTATGTGCAGAATAAAACGAAGTCAGTACACTCCAAGATAAAGCTGAAATAATAAGGAAAAGGCACTAACAGATTTTTAAAAGTTTGGCTTTCTTTTTCGGGAGGATTCACATCAGTTTATTGGAAGATGATGTGTCCAGCATGATCTTCTTTTCCTCCTAATTATTTTCTTTATCCCAGGATGAGGAATACACAGCAGCAGAGGTGGACAATCCGGAAGCAGATGCTTTGGACAGAGCGACCCCAGAAGATCCAATGTGTATGTTGCACGAAGTAATGTAATAATTGAACAATTATTACAAACAAAGTAATGAACGTAAATGAACAGTATAATCATTGTGAACAATGATGCTCCTTAAGAGCTGCGATGCACCTTCGCTGGTATACTACATGCTTTCTCATTTTAAGGACACACATTCATGGGATTTAGCAGGAAATGTCTATTGTTGAAATTTTTGAATTTGAGGTTGGAAGGATGGATTCATTTCACACTGTGTGTGGTATGTGGTATGTGGTGTGTGTGGTTGTTACGTCCATATCTGGCTTTCAGAAGGTGGAACAAAGTCCTAAGGATCCAAGTGTCCACCTTCGTTTGGGTGAAGGACCTCAATTCTTCGACGAAATATGTGAAGATTTATTGTTCCCTTCACCACCGAATGTGCACGGAGGTTGTTTTCACTGCTGTCTGTTTGTCTGTCTGTGAGCAGGATATCTCAAAAGCTTGTGGACGGATCCAGACGAAATTTGCTGGACATATTGGGTGTGTGACGAGGAAGAATTGATTCGATTTTTGTGAAGATCTGACCCCAGATCCGGCTTCAAGGGCAAGGGGTTTTTATTAAATTTTTTCTTAGTCATTGAGATTGAGAGATGGGGCCAAAAATGACACACATCATGATATTTCATGAAGTTGTAGAAGGATTATGACAAAACTTGGACAAGGTGAGTGTGTGACGAGAACAAGTCGATTCGATTTTGATTAAGGTCTGGATCCAAATCTGGCCAATCAGTGGGATACCAAATGTAAACTGGTCAACCTGGTGGAGTGCCAGAGTGCCATTCATGTTCCCAGGGATTGATTTTAATATCACTGAAAGGTTCTTATTCATCATCACTGGTACCATTTCCGTTCTCTTCAACTTCTGGAGACCGTTCTCCCTGGGGACTGAATCCTTAATTAGCAAATGCTGTATTTTCCTTTTTGTACCTAAATATTATATCCAATCACAATGGTTTGGTTGCAGTGTTCACACTCGATGGGATCATTAGGTCTTGAATGAGTATTACTTCCTTGTTCACCATTATCACTTTTGGTGTGTGTGTGTGTGTGTGTGTGTGTGTGTGTGTGTGTGTGTGTGTGTGTGTGTGTATATGTGTGTGCACAGTCATGAATATTGGCACCCTTGCACTTTTTTCAAATAATTCACCATTTCTTCCAGAAAATTGTTGAAATGAAAAAATATTTTGGTATCCACATATGTATTTCTTTGGTTTGCAGTGGAACAAAACAAAAAAAGCTGAAAAAATTACTAAATCTTACCTTATTCCACGCAGAAATCCTAAACTGGCCCGGGCAATATAATTGGCACCTTTTCGAAGTTGTTAGAATTCATTAGATTTCAAGCAGGTGATACTTCCTTACTTTGGAATTGAACTCACCTGTGGTGAGTTGCAGGTGCCTGCAATATAAAAAAATCACTCATTCAACCAGATTGAATAGAGAAAATGAGTTATTCTGCTGTTTTGTGTCACTGTGTGTACCACAATGAGCATGGAGAAAAGAAAAAAAACCAGAGAATTGTCTGACGTAGTCAGACACAAGATTGTCGCCAAGCATGGACAATCTCAAGGCTACAAGTCCATCTCCAGAGATCTTGATGTTCCTGTGTCCACTGTACGCAATGTTATCAGGAAGTTTAAGGCCCATGGCACTGTAGCCAACCTCCCTGGACGTGGCCGCAAGAGAAAACGTGATCGAAGATTGCAGCGAAGGCTTGTTCGAATGGTGGAGAAAGCACCTCAATCAACTGCCCAACAGATTCAAGCTCATCTTCAGAGATGAGGTACGACAGTTTCAACTCACAACATCCGTCATCAACTCAATGAAAGACAGTTCTATGGTAGGAGACCCAGGAGGACCCCACTGCTGAAAAAGCCAACTGGAGTTTGCCAAAACACACCTGAACATGCTAAAATCCTTCTGGGAGAATATCCTGTGGACAGATGAGACCAAATTAGAACTTTTTGGAAAAGCACATCATCTCTATGTTTACAGAAAACAAAATGAAGCCTTCAAAGAAAAGAACACCTTCCCTACAGTCAAACATGGAGGAGGTTCAGTGATGTTTTGGGGTTGCTGTGCTGGCTTTGGCACTGGGTACCTTGAATGTGTGCATGGCATCATGAAATCAGGAGATTACCAAGGCATTTTGGAGCGCAATGTTCAACCCAGTGTCAGAAAGCTGGGTCTCCGTCGAAGGTCACGGGTCTTGCAGCAGGACAATGACTCCAAACACACTTCAAAAAGCACTCAGCAATGGTTCAAGATAAAACGCTGGACTGTTCTGAAGTGGCCAGCAATGAGTCCAGATCTAAATCCCATTGAACACCTGTGGGAAGATCTGCAGTTGGTACAGCAGTTGTGAGAAGGCACCGTTCAAATCTGGGAGAACTGAAGCAGTTTGCACAAGAAGAGTGGGCCCAACTGCCAGTAGAGAGGTGTAGGAAGCTCATTCATGGCTATAGGAAGCTGTTGACTGCAGTTATTTTGTCCAATGTCTGTGCTATTAAGTCTCGGGTGTCAATAATTTTGTTAATGTCATTTCTTTTTATTCTCTGATTTAAAAGGATATATTGTGGCGGACACGATGGCTCGCTGGCGTGGTGACATCATTCCACGCACCAATGGGGTGTCGGCCATGCCCGAGGGGTAGGCATGGCCTCGGGATATACACTGGGCTCACAGCCCCGAGCAAGTCAGTGCTACAGTTTGAGCTTTACAATAAAGACTCTTTTGATCCTACGCGTTGTGGCTTACCTTCTTTGGCAAACAAGTTGCGTGCGTAGCACCACGCTACACTGGTGACCCCTTTTGGTTCAGCCGTCGCTGACCACAGAACGCGTCATGGCCAGCAACGCGGTCGCGGTAAAGCTCCCTGAGTTTTGGGAAGCACAGGCCGAGGTATGGTTCGTGCAGGCCGAAGCACATTTCCAGCTTCGAGGAATAACGGCGGACGAGACGCGTTACTATCACGTGATCGCCGCCCTCGGGCCCGGCACGGCCGCCCGAGTCGTGTCCATCCTGCGGCACCCACCGGCAGAGCACAAGTACAGGGCGCTCAAATGTCTCCTCATCGCCACGTTCGGCCTCACGGAGTTCGAACGGGCGGACCGCCTCCTGGACCTTCCTGAACTCGGCGACACACGACCATCGGTACGGATGGACGACATGCTCTCGTTGCTGGGTGACAAAGCCCAGGATTTTTTATTCCGGGCGCTTTTTCTATGCCAGCTACCGGCACAGGTACGCCTCGCGTTGGCCGGTTCCAAAATAGAGGAACCCCGCGCTCTGGCCGTCGAGGCCGACAAGTTTTTCGCGACTTGTGACATGCGGGCGAGCTTCGGTGCGGCCGTCGTGGATCCCGAGGCTGATGCGGCTGCACACCTCATGGATCCCGAGGCTGATGCACATGCACACCTTGTGGCCGCCGCCACGCCCTGCCTACCACCACTGCAGCGGCAAAAGCCGCGGCCTCCGCCGCTCCCGCCACAAGCCTGGTGCCGTTTCCACGCCAGGTTCGGCCACAAGGCTAAGAAGTGTTGCCCGCCATGCTCGTTTGGCAAGTCGGGAAACGACCGAGCCGATGCTCGGTAGCGGCCCTGAGCGTCGGCATTTCCGGCAGCCTCTTATTCATCACGGACACCTTGTCCGGGCACCGCTTCCTCTGCGACACAGGAGGGCAGGTAAGCGTCATCCCAGCCCACGCGTCCGACAAGCAAACCGCGGGCTGGGGCCCCGCGTTGCTTGCAGCCAATGGTACACCCATACGCACATTCGGGAAGCGCTGCCTCTCCCTGCGGTTCAGAAGGCAGCACTTTCAATGGTCGTTTGTAACCACCAGCCTGCCCATGGCATTGCTCGGTGCAGACTTCCTATGTGCAAATCGGTTGTTGGTGGACGTGAAGCACAGACGGCTCGTCCAGGGCGAAACCTTTAGCTCGCTCGCTTGTTCGCTGAGCAGCTCATTGAGCGGCTCACCGAGCGGCTCACCAAGTGGCTTGCTAAACGGTTCCGTCCCGGCGAGTTTGCTTTGTACGCTTCTGGCAGCGGATGACTTTACCCGCCTCCTCGATAGTTTCCCGGCCCGCACGCGGCCCACCTTCTCGGCGGTGGCCGTCAAGCACGGGGTGGAGCATCACATCCCCACCGTCGGGCCACCGGTCTACGCCCGGGCACGCCGCCTCGAGCCGACGAAGCTCGCGGTGGCGAAAGCGGAGTTCGCTACGCTGGAGCGGCTGGGCATCGTACGGCGCTCCAACAGCGCATGGGCATCGCCGCTGCACATCGTGCCGAAGCCCGGCGGGGGATGGCGGCCATGCGGAGACTACCGCCGCCTCAACGATGCTACCACCCCCGACTGCTACCCGGTCCCTCACATCCAAGACTTTTCTGCCCGTTTTTTTTTTTTTTTTTTTTTTTTTTTTTTTTTGTATACAAGATCGAGGCTCGTGAAAGAGCGAACATTAATCACACAGAAAGACAAACAGACACACAAAACAAATAACATCGGGAGCGGTAGACAAGATGGGGAGAGAGGGGGAAGGACACAAACACAACATTTGAGAGAGGGACCGAGAGACATGGAGACATCGAGAGAACTGTGGGAGGGAGAGGGCTTTGGGGGGGAGGCATGGGAAGGGGGGGGGGGGGGGGGGGTGGGAGAGGTATAAAACATATGGACACTGCCAAGACTTCCAGGAAAGAAGTTGGAATTTCAAACAAGGTGGATCTGGGGTGAATTAGTGGGGGTAGAAAAGATCAAGGTTTTGGATGGGGGAAGATAAGAGATGGTGGTGAACAGCTGTTTTGAAGACCTGGAGGGAGGAGTGTGATTGAAGTGAGTGTGGGAGTTTGTTCCAGAGGCGGGAGAAAAGAGGAATGAAAGAGTGAAGGTGAGCAGAGAGCCGAGATTTCGGCAGTTTAACCATCAGAGGGTGGCTGGCAGATCTTGTGCGACCTGTAGGAATATTTGGGGGACAGAGCACAGAGAGAGCTGGGGGAGCAAGGCTGGAGAGGAGTCGGTAGAAGACAGAAAGACCACCTACCTGCCTGCGGTGAGTGAGTGAAAAGCCCTCAGAGATAGCTTCATCGCGGGAGATTCCAATGATTCTGAAAGCTTTGGATTCAACAGCGTGAAGCCGAGCCAGGTGTGAGGCAGGAGCACCAGCCCATAGGGGAGAACAGTATTCCATTGAGCTGCGGATGAAAGCCTTGTATGTGGTGAGGAGCTCAGGTGTGCCTAGGAAGGACTTCGCACGACGGAGGATGCCCAGTCGGTGACTGGCTTTGGAGGCCAGCTTGGAAATGTGGTTTTCCCAAGAAAGATCATGGCAGATGGTGAGACCCAAAAGCTTGAGCGACAGAACTTCTTGGAGAGGATTGTTGAGAAAGTAGATGGGAGGGTTGTCCAGTCGAACTTTTCGGAGAGACATAGTAAGAGTGTGAGATTTGTCAGGATTGAAAGACATGTTCCACATGTTTGACCAGTCTGTGATTTTGTCCAGGTCTTCAGAGAGTGAGGAGGCTGCAGACTGCCGATCTGAGGGAAGAGGAATGGAGCGGCAGAGAGTGGAGTCATCAGCAAAGAGATACAGAGGATTTTCCAGAGAGTCGGAGAGATCATTGATAAAGACCAGAAAAAGCACAGGGCCCAGCACACTGCCTTGGGGATCTCCATCCTGAACGGGAAGGGGAGAAGAGAGAAATCCATTCAGGGCCACACGTTGACTACGACCAGAGAGGAAGTCCGCAAGCCATGCGTAGAGGTTTCCATGGATGCCATAAGAGGAGAGTTTGGTGAGCAGAGCGGGGTGCTCGACCGAATCGAAGGCACGAGATATGTCAAGGGAGACAGCTCTGATTTCCTGTTTGGCAATGAGGACCTCCATCCATTGTTGAGACAGCAGAAGCAGCATGTCCAGAGTAGAGTGACCTGGTCTGAAACCAAATTGATGATCAGAGATCAAGCCATTGGAGAAGAGGAAAGATTTCATATCCGAAGCAATGATGGATTCTATGACTTTGCTGATAATTGGGAGCAGGCTGATTGGTCTGTAGTTGCAAGGATCTGTTTTTGCACCTTTTTTGTGTAAAGCGGTAATGTTTGCTGATTTCCAGGATGCTGGCAGATGACCTTGAGCAAAAGATAGGGTGAAAAGAACAGAGAGAGGGTGAGATAGAGCGGCAGAGCAGGATTTTAGGACCCGTGGGCTGATGCCATCTGGTCCAGTTGCAGAATCAGAGTCGAGGTTTGACAAAAACTCCTCCACCTTGTCAGGAGAGAAGGTCACAGAGTCCAGGAGCAGTTTGGTTCGACTGGGAAAGGTGGGAACAGAGAGAGATGGGTTTGGGACTAAGGATTTTGAGGCAAACACAGAGTTGAGGCATTCAGCTTTGTCACGTGCGATGTCAACTGTGTGGCCATTTGAGGTAAGGGAGGGGATGGAGGGGGAACAAACACCAGAAACGGATTTGACCAGACGCCACCAGGATTTGGAGGAAGGAGACAGGTTTGAGAGTTCATTCTTGAGTGAGGAGAGATAGTACTTCCTGGCACTCCTGAGGGTAGACACACACTTGTTCCGAGCTTGGTGGAAGGAACTG
Source organism: Myxine glutinosa (assembly GCF_964187855.1). Lineage (NCBI taxonomy): Eukaryota > Metazoa > Chordata > Myxini > Myxiniformes > Myxinidae > Myxine > Myxine glutinosa. Next base: position 368,952 of record NC_136272.1, on the reverse strand, counting down.
AGATTTCCTTCAGTTGGATTAGCCTTCCAAGAGGCAAAGGCAAGTTGTTTCAGGGCAACTGCCTCACCACAAGATTCAGTGTACCATGGACGGGAGGAAGGGTAAGACAACTGAAGGCGAGATGGGATAAATCTGTGCATGAGAGAGATCAGTTTGCTTTGGAAGAATTCCCAGGAAGAATTGATGTCAGAGGCAGTGGAGATGGGAGACCAATCCAGACGAATGATGGCTGCTTGAAGACCGTCCCAGTCGGCCTGAGTGAAATGCCAGACTCGTCGACGCTGAGGAGGCTCTCTGAGAATGGCCAGAGAGATGTCCACTTTGACAAGCACATGATCAGAAGAACCGATTGGAGCAGAATAAGAGCAGCAGACATTAGCAGGGAAGTTAGTCATAACCAAGTCTAGAAGAGAAGATACTCCATTGGCTGAGATCCGGGTCGGGAAATTGACAGATTGTGTCAATCCCAGTGAGTCACAGAACCCACACCCAACCAGGTGGCATTATGACAATTGAAGTCACCACATTGTTGGCGAAAATGTCCCTCTTCTCCAAGGTGGACCTCACCCGCGGATACCACCAGGTCCCTGTCAGGCCAGAGGACATACCGAAGATGGCCGTCATCACACCATTCGGCCTCTTCGAGTTCCTGCGGATGCCCTTCGGGTTGAAGAATGCGGCTCAGGCGTTCCAACGGCTGATGGACAGCGTCTTGCGCGACTTGGACTTCATTTACGTCTACCTGGACAACATCCTCATCGCAAGCGCGTCCCGTGAGGAGCACCTCTGCCATCTCCACACGCTCTTCGAACGCCTGGGCCGGCATGGCCTGATCGTCAACCCCGCCAAGTGCCGGTTCGGCGTCGCCGAAATCGACTTTTTGGGGCACCGCGTCACCAGGCACTGGGCCATCCCCTTACCGGCCAAGGTGGAGGTGGTCAGGGGGTTTCCGCGCCCCCGCACGATCAAGGGGCTCCAGGAGTTCCTGGGCATGGTGAACTTTTACCACCGTTTCCTGCCCCGCGTCGCCCAGCTCCTGCGCCCCCTGCACGAGGCCCTCCGGGGGAAGCCGGGCAAAGGTGACATTGCTTGGACCGAGCCGATGGACGCGGCGTTCGCGAGCGCGAAGCTTGCCTTGGCTAACGCCACCATGCTCGCGCACCCGGCGCCCGATGCACCGATCGCCCTCACCACCGACGCGTCAGACTACGCGGTGGGCGCGGTGCACGAGCAATGGGTGAAGGGGGCTTGGCAGCCTCTGGCGTTTTTTAGCCAGCAGCTCCGCCCGCATGAACGGCGGTATAGTACCTTCGACTGCGAGCACCTCGGGCTTCACCTGGCGGTCTGGCATTTCCGCCATCTGGTCGAGGGCCGTTCATTCACGGCCTTCGTCGACCACAAGCCCTTGGTTTTCACGATGGCCAAGGTCGCCGAGCCGTGGTCGGCCCGGCAGCCGCATCACCTCTCGGCCGTGTCCGAGTACACTACGGACATCCGGCACGTCGCTGGGGAAGGACAACCCGGTGGCGCATTGCCTTTCCCGGTCCGTCACCCACGCGGTCCACCTCGGGATCGACTATGCCCGGATGGCGGCGGACCAGACCGCCGACCCCGACGTCCAGGCCTTGCGGACCGCCGTCACGGGCCTCCGCATCACCGAGGTGCTGTTCGACGGCGCGGGCATGGCCCTCTTGTGCGACGTCTCCCTCGGCCGGCCTCGCCCCATCGTGCCCGCCGGGCCGGGTTTTTGACGCCATCCACGGCCTGTCCAACCCAGGCACGAAGGCCTCCCAGAGGCTGGTCGCTGACAAGTTCATCTGGCATGGCCTCCGTACGGCCGTCCGCGAATGGGCCAGGACATGCCTCGCGTGCCAGCGCGCGAAGGTGCACCGCCACACCCAGGCCCCGTTGGCCCCGTTTACTGTGCCCGAACGTCGGTTCGACCACGTTCACGTGGACTTGGTGGGACCTCTGCCCCCCTCGCGGGGTTTCACCCACGTCCTCACCATGGTGGACCGCACCACCCGGTGGCCGGAGGCCGTGCCTTTGGCGGCGACGACGGCGGCGGACATCGTGCAGGCGTTCATCGCCACCTGGGTTGCCCGGTTCGGCGCCCCCTCGGACATCTCGTCCGTCCGCGGCCCCCAGTTCACCTCAGAGCTCTGGGGGGCGGTAGCGCGGGGGCTCGGCGTCCAGCTGCACCGCACCACGGCCTACCACCCCCAGGCCAATGGCCTGTGCGAGTGCTTCCATTGCTCCTTGAAGGCCGCGCTCCGGGCCACCCTCCGCGATGGCGGCTGGGTCGACAGGCTCCCCTGGGTCCTGCTGGGTCTCAGGACGGCGCCCAAGGATGACCTGCGCGCATCCACGGCAGAGTTGATCTTCGGACAACCGCTGCGGGTGCCAGGCGAGTTCCTCCCCGACTCCATGGCACCATGGTCCGCGGCGCAGCAGCGCTGCGCACTGCAGGAGACCGCCCGGAGGTTCGCCCCGGTGCCGACGGCGCACGGCCAACGCACGTCGCCCCGGAGCTTCATACGTCGGAGTACGTTTTCGTCCGCCACGATGCCCACCGGACACCGCTGCGACCCCCGTACGACGGGCCCTTCCGCGTGCTGGAGACCGGGGCGAAGCATTTCACCCTGGACATCGGCGGTACTCCTGACAGCGTTTCCGTGGACCGCCTCAAGCCGGCCCACCTCGACGTGGACCACCCTCCGCAAGCGGCTCGGCCCCCGCGTCGGGGCCGCCCCCTGGTGGGCGGATCCCCGGCACCGCCCAGCCCTGCCGGCACGCCACCCCCCTGTCCTGCACCCATTCCAGATGCTGCCAGAAGCATCCCAGATGGCATCCCGGCATCCCAAACGCCGCCAGCCGCCAAAGGGCGCTTCGGCCGGGTCATCCATTTGCCCCGCAAACTGACCCTTCAGGTGCGCGGGAATTCTGGGGGGGCACGTGTGGCAGGCACGATGGCTCGCTGGCGCGGTGACATCATTCCACGCACCAATGGGGTGTCGGCCACACCCGAGGTGTAGGCGTGGCCTCGGGATATACACGGGGCTCGCAGCCACGAGCAAGTCAGTGCTACAGTTTGAGCTTTACAAGAAAGACTCTTTTGATCCTACGTGTTGTGGCTTACCTTCTTTGGCAAACAAGTTGCGTGCGTAGCACCACGCTACAATATTAAGTTTTCAATCAAAACCAAAGGTTCTGTGATATTAACAGTGAAATAAAGAAATGTGGAGACCAAATACTTTTGTCAATTTCAACTTATTTTTCGAGAAAATTGTTAGTTATTTGAAAAAAGTGCCAGGTGCCAATATTTTTGGCCACGCCTATGTATATATGTGACGCGCCACGTAAAAAGGGGGTTTACGGGTGGTCCGAAAACGATGAAAAGTCAGTTTACCCAAGGAACACCCATAAGCCCCCTTTTCCCCTTTTCATGTGGCCCGCCATATATATATGTGTGAATGAATGAATGAATGATCGTTTTAAGGCCATTTTTCCCTGCTGGAGCATTTTTTCCCCGCTAGAGAAATTTCCCCCCGCTTTTTCCCCACCTAACCGCGAAGCCAACACCAGGCTGTATATATATATATATATATATATATATATATATATATATATATATATATATATATATATATATATATATATATATATATGTATGTGTGTGTACATGTGCATGTATATATTGTCAAGTCCATAGCCGATGAACACCAGCCTTAGACAGATAGCCTGTCGGTCTTACTCCGATGCAATCAAACTGAAACTTCGCAGTCAGTTTGTCGTGCGCGGGCGAAGAACCTGGGTGATTACCTGAACGGAGCTCACAGGGCTTTATCCAAAACCCACAGAACAAATAAACATGACACAACAAATAAAAGAAATGCCACAATAATGATTTAATGAAAGTAAATTTGCAAATTAATATTTTCATTTACAAAGTAAATTTACAATGTGGAAGAATTATAAATTAATATAATTTTTACAAAGTTGTCTTGTTCATTTTGACATGCTTTGTTGATTAGTGTTTATAATTCTTACAAAGTTGTCTTGTTCATTTTTGACGTGTTTTGTTGATTACTGTTTATAATTTTTGCAAAGTTGTCTTGTTCATTTTTGATGTGTTTTGTTGATTATTGTTGATAATTTTGACAAGTTGTCTTGTTCATTTTTGACCTGTTTTGTTGATTACTGTTTATAATTTTTACAAAGTTGTCTTGTTCATTTTTGAAGTGTTTTGTTGATTAGTGTTTATAATTTTTACAGAGTTGTCATGTTCATTTTTGACGTGTTTTGTTGATTACTGTTTATAATTTTTACAAAGTTGTGTTGTTCATTTATTGAAGTGTTTTGTTGATCACTGTTTAGAATTTTTACAGAGTTGTCTTGTTCATTTTTGACATGTTTTGTTGATTAGTGTTTATAATTTTGACAAGTTGTCTTGTTCATTTTTGAAGTGTTTTGTTGATTCGTGTTTATAATTTTTACAGAGTTGTCATGTTCATTTTTGACGTGTTTTGTTGATCACTGTTTATAATTTTTATAACGTTGTGTTGTTCATTATTGAAGTGTTTTGTTGATCACTGTTTATAATTTTTACAGAGTTGTCTTGTTCATTTTTGACATGTTTTGTTGATTACTGTTTATAATTTTTACAAAGTTGTGTTGTTCATTTTTGAAGTGTTTTGTTGATTAGTATTTATAATTTTTACAGAGTTGTCATGTTCATTTTTGACGTGTTTTGTTGATCACTGTTTATAATTTTTGCAAAGTTGTGTTGTTCATTATTGAAGTGTTTTGTTGATCACTGTTTATAATTTTTACAGAGTTGTCATGTTCATTTTTGACGTGTTTTGTTGATCACTGTTTATAATTTTTACAAAGTTGTGTTGTTCATTATTGAAGTGTTTTGTTGATTAGTGTTTATAATTGCCACAAGTTGTCTTGTTCATTTTTAACGTGTTTTATTGATTACTGTTTATAATTTTGACAAGTTGTCTTGTTCATTTTTAACTTGTTTGGTTGATTAGTGTTTATAATTTTGACAAGTTGTCTTGTTCATTTTGACGTGTTTTATTGATTACTGTTTATAATTTTGGCAAGTTGTCTTGTTCATTTTTGACGTGTATTGTTGATAAGTGTTTATAATTTTGACAAGTTGTCTTATTCATTTTAACGTGTTTTATTGATTACTGTTTATAATTTTTACAAAGTTGTCTTGTTCATTTTTGATGTGTTTTATTGATTACTGTTTATAATTTTGACAAGTTGTCTTGTTCATTTTGACGTGTTTTGTTGATTGGTGTTTATAATTTTGACAAGTTGTCTTGTTCATTTCAACGTGTTTTGTTGATTAGTGTTTATAATTTAGACGAGTTGTCTTGTTCATTTTTGACGTGTTTTGTTGATTAGTGTTTAAAATTTTTACAAAGTTGTCTTCAATTTAACGTGTTTTGTTGATTCGTGTTTATAATTTTGACAAGTTGTCTTGTTCATTTCAACGTGTTTTGTTGATTAGTGTTTATAATTTTTACAAAGTTGTCTTGTTCATTTTAACGTGTTTTGTTGATTAGTGTTTATAATTTTGACAAGTTGTCTTGTTCATTTTTGATGTGTTTTGTTGATTAGTGTTTATAATTTTTACAAAGTTGTCTTGTTCATTTTAACGTGTTTTGTTGATTCGTGTTTATAATTTTGACAAGTTGTCTTGTTCATTTTTGACGTGTTTTGTTGATTAGTGTTTATAATTTTGACAAGTTGTCTTGTTCATTTTTGACGTGTTTTGTTGATTAGTGTTTATAATTTTGGCAAGTTGTCTTGTTCATTTTTGACGTGTTTTGTTGATTCGTGTTTATAATTTTGACAAGTTGTCTTGTTCATTTCAACGTGTTTTGTTGATTGGTGTTTATAATTTTTACAAAGTTGTCTTGTTCATTTTAACGTGTTTTGTTGATTAGTGTTTATAATTTTGACAAGTTGTCTTGTTCATTTTTGACGTGTTTTGTTGATTAGTGTTTATAATTTTGACAAGTTGTCTTGTTCATTTTTGACGTGTTTTGTTGATTAGTGTTTATAATTTTGACAAGTTGTCTTGTTCATTTTTGACGTGTTTTGTTGATTAGTGTTTATAATTTTGACAAGTTGTCTTGTTCATTTTTGACGTGTTTTGTTGATTAGTGTTTATAATTTTGGCAAGTTGTCTTGTTCATTTTTGACGTGTTTTGTTGATTCGTGTTTATAATTTTTACAAAGTTGTAATGTTCATTTTTGACGTGTTTTTTGTTTCCCACACAGCGCTACCAACCTGCTTATTGTGTGTATGCCTCCGTGGATCTGTTTACTGTGATGATAACAAGTTAACCAAGATCCCGTCATTACCCAAAGACACTTCCTACTTCTATGCCCGCTACAACGCCATCACATCGGTACACAAGAAAGACTTTGAAGGATTCAGTATGTGGCCTTTCCTTCTTTGAATGACCTTCTTCATCCTATCCTTTTGTCCCCTGAGTGCCATTTATCCCATTGGGAATAACTGATTTTTTTGTTAAACTTAAGGTTATACACACTATGATCATTTCACGACAATTTCAAAAGAAGCCTTCAACCTTCACAGCTGCTGAATGCTCTCGCCGATGAGTTTGAACAAGAGCTCCAAACTGTGTTGTGTGTTTTACTCAATGGTTGGGACAAGAAAGCTAAAAACAAAGAATAAACCCAAATTGGTCCCAAATTCTGAAACATGCAGTAATGGTGATACCTTTATGCACCTTTGTGGGTCATAATCCATGTATGTATTGCAAGATGCTTCGAAAGTGTTTGAGATTTGTGGAAGAGGATGAACATACTAAAAAAAATACCAAGGCCCAATGTTTAAATCACAACTTGGATGGTCTAAAGACCAAATTGTCCCAATGTGGAAGATCAAGGCCCAATGTTTAAATCACAACTCGGATGGTCTAAAGACCAAATTGTCCCAATGTGGGAGATAAAGGCCCAATGTTTAAATCACAACTCGGATGGTCTTATCTCCAAATTGTCCCAATGTGGAAAATCAAGTCCCAATGTTTCAATCACAACTCGGATGGTCTAATGCCCAAATTGTCCCAATGTGGGAGATAAAGGCCCAATGTTTAAATCACAAATCGGATGGTCTAATGCCCAAAATGTCCCAATGTGGAAGATCAAGGCCCAATGTTTATATCACAACTCGGATGGGCGAAAGCACAAATTGTCCCAATGTGGAAGATCAAGGCCCAATGTTTAAATCACAACTCGGATGGTGTCATGCCCAAATTGTCCCAATGTGGAAGATCAAGGCCCAATGTTAAAATCACAACGAGGATGGTCTAATGCCCAAATTGTCCCAATGTGGAAGACTAAGGCCCAATGTTTAAATCACAACTCAGATGGTCTCATTCCCAAATTGTCTCAATGTGGAAGATCAAAGCTTAATGTTTAAATCACAACTTGGATGGTCTAATGGCTAAATTGTCCCAATGTTTAAATCACAACTAGGATGGTCTCATGCCCAAATTGTCCCAATGTGGAAGATCAAGGCCCAATGTTTAAATCACAACTCGGATGGCCTAATGGCTAAATTGTCCCAATGTGGAAGATCAAGGCCCAATGTTTAAATCACAACTCGGAAGGTCTAATTCCGAAAATGTCCCAATGTGGAAGATCAAGGCCCAATGTTTAAATCACAACTCGGATGGTCTAATGGCTAAATCGTCCCAATGTGGAAGGCCAAGGTCCAATGTTTAAATCACAACTCGGATGGTCTAATGCCCAAATTGTCCCAATGTGGAAGATCAAGGCCCAATGTTTAAATCACAACTCGGAGGGTCTAATCCCCAAATTGTCCCAATGTTTAAATCACAACTTGGATGGTCTAATGCCCAAATTGTCCCAATCTGGAAGATCAAGGCCCAATGTTTAAATCACAACTCCGATGGTCTAATGCCCAAATTGTCCCAATGTGGAAGATCAAGGCCCAATGTTTAAATCACAACTCGGATGGTCTAATGCCCAAATTGTCCCAATGTGGAAGATCAAGGCCCAATGTTTAAATCACAACTCGGGTGGTCCAATGGCTAAGTTGTCCCAATGTTTAAATCACAACTAGGATGGTCTAATGCCCAAATTGTCCCAATGTGGAAGATCAAGGCCCAATGTTTAAATCACAACTCGGATGGTCTCATGGCTAAATTGTCCCAATGTGGGAGATTAAGGCCCTATGTTTAAATCACAACTCGGATGGTCTAATCCCTAAATTGTCCCAATGTGGAAGATCAAGGCCCAATGTTTAAATCACAACTTGGATGGTCTAAAGCCCAAATTGTCCCAATGTGGGAGATAAAGGCCCAATGTTTAAATCACAACTCGTATGGTCTAATCCCCAAATTGTCCCAATGTGGAAGATCAAGGCCCAATGTTTAAATCACAACTCGGATGGTCTAATGCCCAAATTGTCCCAATGTGGAAGATCAAGGCCCAATGTTTAAATCACTACTCGGATGATCTGAAGCCCAAATTGTCCCAATGTGGAAGATCAAGGCCCAATGTTTAAATCACAACTCGGATGGTCTAATGGCTAAATTGTCCCAATGTTTTTATCACAACTCGGATGGTCTAATGCCCAAATTGTCCCAATGTGGAAGATCAAGGCCCAATGTTTAAATCACAACTCGGAAGGTCTAATCCCCAAATTGTCCCAATGTGGAAGATCAAGGCCCAATGTTTTAATCACAACTCGGATGGTCTAATGCCCAAATTGTCCCAATGTGGAAGATCAAAGCCCAATGTTTAAATCACAACTCGGATGGTCTAATGCCCAAATTGTCCCAATGTGGAAGACCAAGACACAATGTTTAAATCACAACTCAGATGGTCTCATTCCCAAATTGTCTCAATGTGGAAGATCAAAGCCTAATGTTTAAATCACAACTCGGATGGTCTAATGGCTAAATTGTCCCAATGTTTAAATCACAACTAGGATGGTCTAATGCCCAAATTGTCCCAATGTGGAAGATCAAGGCCCAATGTTTAAATCACAACTCGGAAGGTCTAATCCCCAAATTGTCCCAATGTGGAAGATCAAGGCCCAATGTTTTAATCACAACTCGGATGGTCTAATGCCCAAATTGTCCCAATGTGGAAGATCAAGGCCCAATGTTTAAATCACAACTCGGAAGGTCTAATCCCCAAATTGTCCCAATGTGGAAGATCAAGGCCCAATGTTTTAATCACAACTCGGATGGTCTAATGCCCAAATTGTCCCAATGTGGAAGACCAAGGCACAATGTTGAAATCACAACTCAGATGGTCTCATTCCCAAATTGTCTCAATGTGGAAGATCAAAGCCTAATGTTTAAATCACAACTCGGATGGTCTAATGGCTAAATTGTCCCAATGTTTAAATCACAACTAGGATGGTCTAATGCCCAAATTGTCCCAATGTGGAAGATCAAGGCCCAATGTTTAAATCACAACTCGGCAGGTCTAATCCCCAAATTGTCCCAATGTGGAAGATCAAGGCCCAATGTTTTAATCACAACTCGGATGGTCTAATGCCCAAATTGTCCCAATGTGGAAGTTCAAAGCCCAATGTTTAAATCACAACTCGGATGGTCTAATCCCTAAATTGTCCCAATGTGGAAGATCAAGGCCCAATGTTTAAATCACAACTTGGATGGTCTAAAGCCCAAATTGTCCCAATGTGGGAGATCATGGCCCAATGTTTAAATCACAACTAGGATGATCTCATCTCTAAATTGTCCCAATGTGGGCCCTTTCTGCTGAACAAGGTTTCTTGGTTGGTTGCACCTTTAACATCACATTCTACATTCTTGTCCTAAGCACTAAATAGTTGTTGTCACAAAAAAAGAAGAGATTCAAGTGGATTAAAAATGGCATTGTGATTCTTGTCCTAATTATGAATACGTACGTTGTCCTTAGACAAGCTCAGGAGAGTGAATTTGTCGAACAATCAAATCAAGAGTGTGGACCCTGGGACATTTGATGATTTGCCGGTGTTGGAAGAACTTTTAATTAGCAACAATGACCTCACGGAAATCCCTGGACTACCAATCAGCCTGGTGACCCTTGCTGCCAATAAGAACAGCATCATTGATTCTGGTCTACCCTCTGATGGTTTTGCGGTACGAAACACATTGATGAAGTTGGAGATAAAAGAGACTTCATCGTCATTGAAGAATTGTTAACGATTTGATATGTCAGATCGAACCTATCAGTAGCATCCTTTATACCAGGTGAACTTGCTGCATTATTCGGGTGGTTCAAGGTTGACTTGGTACTTGAGGTTGTGTCCTTGAGGCACGTGGTCGTTGGTTGGGGGCAAGGATGTGAAAATTTTATTGCTCAAAGTTAGGCACTTTGCTGGGTGGGATGGAGCGAGGTGGATTCAGCAGCCACGGGTGGTGGCGGTGGGGTTGTGGCTCATGTGGGTGGTCGAAGATTTGCTGTGGGTGGATGTAATGTTGAGGTGTGGTCGAATCAGATGGTGCTGGGGGGTACAGTGGGTATGGTGTGGATGGTAGTGGGATGTGGATGTGCCGTTGGCGGTGGGATCACTGTGGTTGTAGGCAGCAGCTGGGGTATGGTAGGTACAGGTGGCGGTTGGGGTGCTGTTGGTGCGGACGTTGTTGGGTGCAATGGGTACAGGTGTGGGATGGGTTGAGATGGGAAGGAATGTAATCAAGGAAATGTTTTTTCCGTCGATGAAACGACGAAATGTGGATTCTTCATTCTGCACCAAGAATCAGAGACATCGAGTTGTTAAAGGTGTGAAGGAGCTCATTGAAGGAATGAGGGATGATCTTGTGTCAGGTCATGGCAGGAAAACGTTGGTTGCGACTTCCGCCACCAGAGGTGGATGGAGGTTGTGTTTTCATCCTGTTTTTCTGTCTATTTGTGAACAGGATATGTCAAAACGTTGTGGCCAAATTAGGAGGAAATTTGGGAGATATGTTGGGGATGTGACGAGGACAAATTGATTCAATTTTGGTGAAGATCTGCATCCGGATACGAAAATTAAAAACTTTAAAAGTGATTCTTCAGCATTGAGTGAAAATGTCAATAACGATATGTAGCACGATATCTGTTAAAGTTGTGAATGAGTGGTTTTGGCGATAAGAACAACCAATTAGATTTTGCTTCAGCTCCAGATCCAGATCCAGATCCGGCCTATTAGTGGGACAGAAACCGTAAACTGTTCAACATGGTGGAGGTATGTGCTCTACCGAGAGTTGTTCGAGCATAACTCGGGTATTATTACATCATTGTGGAGCGAACCATTTCATACACAACTCGGGTATTATTACATCATTGTGGAGCGAACCATTTCATACACAACTCGGGTATTATTACATCATTGTGGAGCGAACCATTTCATACACAACTCGGGTATTATTACATCATTGTGGAGCAAACCATTTCAAACACAACTCGGGTATTATTACATCATTGTGGAGCGAACCATTTCATACACAACTCGGGTATTATTACATCTTTGTGGAGGGAACCATTTCATACACAACTCGGGTATTATTACATCATTGTGGAGCGAACCATTTCATACACAACTCGGGTATTATTACATCATTGTGGAGCAAACCATTTCATACACAACTCGGGTATTATTACATCATTGTGGAGCAAACCATTTCAAACACAACTCGGGTATTATTACATCATTGTGGAGCAAACCATTTCATACACAACTCGGGTATTATTACATCTTTGTGGAGGAAACCATTTCATACACAACTCGGGTATTATTACATCTTTGTGGAGGAAACCATTTCATACACAACTCGGGTATTATTACATCATTGTGGAGGAAACCATTTCATACACAACTCGGGTATTATTACATCATTGTGGAGCAAACCATTTCAAACACAACTCGAGTATTATTACATCATTGTGGAGGAAACCATTTCATACACAACTCGGGTATTATTACATCATTGTGGAGCAAACCATTTCATACACAACTCGGGTATTATTACATCATTGTGGAGCGAACCATTTCATACACAACTCGGGTATTATTACATCTTTGTGGAGCAAACCATTTCATACACAACTCGAGTATTATTACATCACTAGCGGGGTCACCCGTGGGAATCCCACGGGCATGTGTGTGTGACATTTCGACATATTGAGTTAGATGCTGCACCTGCACATTCAGTTATATAAAATGGTTACTGGTAATTGATCACATCCACAAATGATGTATTCCACACAATTTATGTACTTTACATAACGTTAATAGGAATACATGCCCGTGTATATGGGAAATACAGTTTGTTTGAAATAAATCACAAATATCAGAAGAAAGTTTTTAAAATTTAGAACTATTCTCACTCAGAATTAAACATCACCGTAATATTATGCGGTTGCTTCAAAGTTTTCGGTGAATTATATGTCATCATTGTGAGATTTTTTTGGAATTTTTTTTTGAAATGAGATTTTTATATTTAAAAAAACGGCAAAAAAGCATCAGAACAGCTGTGAAACAGCATCAAAACAGCAGTGAAAAAGCATCAAAACACTATCAAAACAACAGTGGAAAGCGTCAAAACAGCAGTGAAAAAGCATCAAAACAGCAGTGAAAAAGCATCAAAACAGCAGTGAAAAAGCATCAGAACAGCAGTGAAAAAACAGCAGTGAAAAAGCATCAAAACAGCAGTGAAAAAGCATCAAAACAGCAGTAAAAAGCATCAAAACAGCAACAATGGTCCGGTGATTTTTCAATCACCGCAACTAAATGTGTCGGAGTAATTAACTATTTTCCTTCGTGCCCTCCTTTTGTTGCCTGAATGGTGTCACTGCAGGACCTCTGGGTAAACAACATTACGGGTGAAGATTCCACTGTGGCCATCAATTTTTCCCTGTTGGCCATTACTGACTACCTTTACCTTGACATCCTCAAATCGTTTAGCACGCGACAATGCAACATGTAATTGGCCATGGCTGAAGACGGGTTCTGGTAAGTAAATCCCAACTTTGTGTAATGTTTGACCTTGACTCTTGTTTATTGAGAAAGAGAATGCCACACGAACTGGAAATTGATGGCGTTTGAGTACGAATGGTAGTGTTGTATCGGAAGGTGCAATACTAATCCTGGGTATAAATGTGCGTGTTCCTTTGTGACTGCCAGAAATTATTTCTCCGTCTATTATGTTTGGCAACAATCTTTTAACAACCAATCTTGCACCATTGCACAGTCCCTGTTTCGGATCAAAGTTACGGAGTAACATGATGATAGCACCATCTTTGAGACGAAGTTTGTGCAATGGCATTCCAGAAGGAGTTAATTGATTTAGGAATTCCATAGGATAATTTAGTGCCTCTTCAGGGTCATCACAGACAATGGAATCAGCGCTGAAGTACGTCTTTTCTTCCCCAGGAAATGCATCCAGTATCTCATCGTTGATCACAAATGTGGATTCATTCTTTGGACACAACACGGCTCGTTGTGCCAGCGCATCATAGTTTGAATGGATTTCGTTCAAATTACCGAAAACAGCCTCTGCTAAAGAAATGTTGTCTTCTACACAGATACGATCAGGCAGTCGTATTAAATCTGAGTCAGGAATTGTTTCCACAGTCCCATTTCCAACTGACAGTAACCATTTTGAGAATTCTTCGTCATCATTAGCTCTCATGTTTGATGTTAAGTTCAGCTGTTTGAACTTTGGCCACAACTTGCTACGCTTGATGCTTGTGGCGATGATTGCTGCAGGTGCAGCGTGAGGTACAACAGGCAAAACCTGCCTGAAGTCCCCACCAAGAAGTAAGACCTTTCCACCAAAAGGAATGTTGTTGCTGGTTACATCCCGGAGACATCGATCAACAGCCGCTAAAGCATATGCTGGAGCCATAGGTGCTTCATCCCAAATGAATAGGTTGGCCTTCCTTAGAGCATCTGCATCTTTACTCGTAGGTGATATGTTGCATGTGGAGTTTTCCAAAATGGGCACTGGCAATTTAAATCGATGGTGCGATGTACGGCCCCCTGCTAGCAATGTTGCTGCAATGCCCGAGTACGCCATTGGAAGAACCAAACGACACTGGCCTCGCAAGATGTGCAGAAGCGTATTATAGAGAAAGGTCTTGCCACTTCCGCTCGGTCCATCAACGAAAAACAACCGGTTGCCTGTGTACTGGTCCCTACAATGAACGGCCTGTAGGACCTCATCTACAATTTGGATTTGGTCATCATTTAGTAGTTGTCTGTTGTTTTCACCTTTTTCATGTTCATCTCCTGGTACATACTGATAATCATCGCTCGAAAGATCTTCAACAGTGTCTGGAGGTACTGGTAACTGAAATGCTTCCAAGGTCTGTCCATGTCTCAGGAGGAAGGACTGTATTTCTCGCAATGCCATGAAAATACTCTGTTCCAAGATATGGCCACTGTGCACAAAGTCTTCGCAAAGGTCGTTTTTATATTTTTCCCACAGTGCCGACGTGTCTGTTGGTGTGCAGAATATGCATAGGGTTGCAAAAAGAGATCTCAATTGTTGTGGCATGGCAAAGATAACTCCATCAGCTAAGTACCTGTCCCATTCTGTATCATCTTCTGTTAAATGTAATTTCCTGGCTGCATCCTTGTATGTTTCACAAACTGCTCCATCTACGGTTCTGAGATCTTCAAATGATGTTTTACCAGGGCAGTGCAGCAGGAGTACACGAAGATGAAAGCGCTCAATGTCCATAGGACTTGCCGAAACCATGCGTCCGATAACCTTGTTGCCGCCCCGGCGTCGAAGTTTCCATGTCTTTCGTCCATCTTCAAATACGTAATATTTTGGAATGTCATGGTACAGATAACTTCGTGCCTCAGGGTCTCTCTGGTTTAACTGAAACCAAGCTGTCAGTGTTGTACCCCTATGTCGTACAATGGCTTCTTCCTCGTTACCATCCCTGAACACAACAGTCTGCAATTCAGGTAAGTGTACCGCAAGTCTGGTGATGGAATGGGACTGTTTGTGCATTTCAAATGCCATCAATCTCCATGCTGCCTCTGGGGCACTGACACATCTGCAGTCCAAATAGGTCTTTATTTCGTCCACCTCCACTCTCCTGCGCTCTCGAATTTCGATGCTGGCACAGTCATGTCCCTTGTACACATATTTAAATAAGTACTTTATACTCTTTATGCTTGCGCAAACCTCAATGTTGATGTGTGCTCTGTACTTCTTCAGTAAATAAGCATTGAATGGGACCACATATTGGCAATCAACATCGGTTCCATGAACGGTTATGGTGGGTCCATTTGGGGGACGCTTGTAAAGGGCATAGCCATCTATGCTCGCAAGTGTCTCTGCAGCATACGCTTTTGGAAAGCCTTTACTGCACACTCCATCTTCCACACAAATCGAATGGCGATTTAAAGTGCCACACGGACCATGTATCATGTGAGACTTCACCAAGGAATGGATCTCTGGTGACTCATTTGAATTAGGAATTTGTGCGGAAGCAATTCTGTCAGTCTTCGGCGGTACAAATTTTATCTTCTTGGCACAGCATGAGTAATATGTGGGCATGCGGTAGGCCACGCTTCTGATACTCAACGACGTAGAGAAATGCACGTACTTTGCCCAACACGTGCTTCTTCGTTATATCGTCGATTAACTCTTTTAATTTCAGATGAAACACGCTTGCCACTAAATCTGGTCTGCCTTCAGCTCGTTGGTGTTGTCCGATGTTTTCTTGTATCTCTGTCCATTTTGGATTACACGTGAACGTGATGAAAAGATCTGGTTTTCCGAATTTGCGAACAATGGCCATAGCATCTTGGTAGTTCTGCTGCATAGCTCTTGGACTCCCTGCAAAACTCGACGGCAAAATGACGATACGACCGACAGGACGTTGTTTATCAGCAGCAACGTTCTGGACGTGGTCCAGTAGTCCTCTGTATTCCATGTCTCTAAGGGTTTCCTGATTTTGTTTGAAGTATTGCAGTCGATTTGCTTCTGCCTTGCAATATCCGTCGACAACATACTGCTGGAACAATTTCCCCGAAGAATGGATAGTGCTGAATTCATTTCGAATAGCCAGTCGGTAGGCATAGAATTCACGATGAGTTACCTTGTTTCGAACCGCAGTCTGTCGCTGGTGAGGCATGTTTATCATCCATCCAGGCTCGCCATGTGGAAAGAGAATGGGATATGTCATGGGATCAATGTGAGAGGAAAGTGGAGAGAGATTGTGTAAGCCCTGGTCATGCAAATGAACCTGGAAATCCCTGGTTGCAGGTGGTTCACCATCTTGTCCACTAACGAAGACAGCAGCAATTTCATCAGCAGTTGGTATGTTGTAACGTCTTTGGTCGTCTGCACACAGTCGACGAAAATGCATTTCCAAGGTAGAAGGGAGGCGATCTTCAAGGACAGCTTTCCTGATTTCTTCCTGTTCACGCTCGAACATAGTCTTGTAACATGTGACATAAGGATTAACATCAGATACTATGTTGTGCAGTTCTGCCATCAATTCTTGCAAACATCTGTGATTCTCAGGTCGATTCATACGTTCCTTTGTAGCTTGAGCTGTATCCAAAATAAATAATTGTGCAAATTGTGCTTGTTCATGTACATGTGATGGATGTAATGGACCACAGCGATGATAAATTTGACCGTGGATTTTGAAACAGTACGGTCCATTTCCTGGAGGAGATGAGATCTGAGCACCCATTGATGCAAAAGCTAATGCCGAATTGTAATTCCGGATATTGTCTCGGAAGTTGCGACATTTTCCATCGTCACCCTGATAAAGTTGTTGCAGTCGAGCAGGTACGGCAAATAGTGGAGGCAATTTAACTTTTCCCTTGGAACACAGTGTAAATCCATCCCCTTGTCCTGTTGATTCATTTGTGGAATGGTGTGCAGAACAGTACACACATGGTGACGTCATTGGACCGCAATTATGCTCTTGAACAATATTATCGGATACTTCGGCCGGATTCATTATGGCTGCGGTTGTATATGTTTGCTGAGCACTCCAACGTCTTTGTTGCTCAGCATGCCGTGCGAGTCTGTGTTGGCGTTCATCGACGGTCTCGTTCTCGCACCTCATCGTTGTTGCAGCAGCATCCTGTGCGAGTCTGTGTTCATGTTCCTCGACTGTCTCGTTCTCCCTCCTCATCGTTGTTGCAGCAGCATCCTGTGCGAGTCTGTGTTCACGTTCGTCGAGGGTCTCGTTCTCCCTCCTCATCGTTGTTGCAGCAGCATCCTGTGCGAGTCTGTGTTCACGTTCGTCGAGGGTCTCGTTCTCCCTCCTCATCGTTGTTGCAGCAGCATCCTGTGCAAGTCTGTGTTCACGTTCCTCGACTGTCTCGTTGTCCCTCCTCATCGTTGTTGCAGCAGCATCCTGTGCGAGTCTGTGTTCACGTTCCTCAACTGTCTCGTTCTCCTGTCTCATTCGTTTTCTTGCTGCAACCTGTTGAAGTCTGCATTGACGTTCGACGACGGACTCGTTCGCCCTTCTCATTCGTTTTCTTGCTGCATCCTGTTCAGGTCTGCGTTCTTCATCGACTGTGTCATTCATTTTGGAAATGGAAGTTTCCACGCAACGCATGAATTGTCACGAGTCAAGAGGAAGTGTCTCGAAAGTGTATCAAGTGTATCAAGAGGAAGTGTATCATCAAATGACAAATAAATTACATTGTGAAAATTAAACATTTCAAATAAACCTATTTAAAGTGTATGCGCAAATAACTAATAAATAAAAAAACGAAGAAATATCTCTCGGTAATTTCCTGAACCATATTTTACTTCCGGCTAATAATGTTGAATGAAATAAAAACGAAGAAATATATGTCGTTTTGTGACGACTGTCATCAAAAGTAAACGGTGAATTCATTCGGTTTATTTGGTTCGGCTCGGTTCACTCGGTTTAAAGAAAAAGCGATAATGTAGAAATGCCGTCTGTGTCATGTTGGGCGGTGTATGATACTTGTTGGCTGTTTGGCGGTGATATATTTCCTGAACCATATTTTACTTCCGGCTAATAATGTTGAATGAAATAAAAACGAAGAAATATATGTCGTTTTGTGACGACTGTCATCAAAAGTAAACGGTGAATTCACTCGGTTTATTCGGTTTGGCTCGGTTCACTCGGTTTAAAGAAAAAGGGATAATGTCGAAATGTTGCCGTCTGTATGATACTTGTTGGCTTTTGGGCGGTGATATGGTGTATTTTTAAAAATATATCTCTGCGGTTTCCCGCGTTGCTGACACCGAGTCTAAAACCATGATGGTGAGTTATATTGGAGATAAAGGCGTGAGAGAGACTCAATGGCCTTGAAGTTACAGGCCTTTGAGAATTCATTTCGTTCTATAAACGGCAACTTTCATCGGATTTTCTTCCCGGTTTTTTTCAACCGAGTCTAAAACTATGTTAGCGACTGTGAAAAATGAAATGATACATCGAATTTTTAATATGTATCGACACGTTGCCGTCGGTGTCATGTTGGGCGGTGTATGATACACCATATCTCTGCATTTTCCCGCGTGTCTGGAATGTTCTCAATTATTGCTGACACTGAGTCTAAGACCATCGATAAAAATGAAATCATATGGTGAGTTAGATTGTAGATAAAGGCGTGAGAGAGACTCGATGGCCTTGAAGTTACAGGCGTTTGAGAATTCATTTCGTTCTATAAACGGCAACTTTCATTGGATTTTCTTCCCGTTTTTTTTCAACCGAGTCTAAAACTATGTTAGCGACTGTGAAAAATGAAATGATATATCGAATTTGATTTGAAATAAAACTGGGAGAGAGAGCAAGACACCGCGGGCCTACAAAACAGGCCTCAAAGCTATGCGAGTTAATAAAATGGTGGATATTTTTTGTTTATAATTATATGAAGCCACTCCCAGAATGGGCGGAGCTATGGGTGGAGCTACTCTGCAAACCGAGTAAGCCACACCCCGGACAGACGCCCAACAGACAGACAGACAGACAGACAGAATCATCTACGGCTATTATAATATAGATTGTGGTGGAAACCATTTCATACACAACTCGGGTATTATTACATCTTTGTGGAGGGAACCATTTCATACATAACTCCGGTATTATTACATCATTGTGGAGCGAACCATTTCATACACAACTCGGGTATTATTACATCATTGTGGAGCGAACCATTTCATACACAACTCGGGTATTATTACATCATTGTGGAGCGAACCATTTCATACACAACTCGGGTATTATTACATAACTCGGGTATTATTACATCATTGTGGAGCGAACCATTTCATACACAACTCGGGTATTATTACATCATTGTGGAGGAAACCATTTCATACACAACTCGGGTATTATTACATAACTAGCCGAATCCCGTGGAACATACACGGAAGGGAGGATGTGGTGTATGGATAGAGTGTACCATTATGTATGGCATAGGGGATTTGCTTGGCCGAGTAAGAGTTAGGAAGAAAGATGAGAATGAAGAGTGCGTATATGAACAACGTATTTATTGCAATCTACTTAAATGACAACGCTACGATATACTTTTGAAAAATGAATGGATTCGTAATAGGAATCGGCATAGCACCACTCTGGGATTGTCCACTCAGTGGACGGCTTGCTGTCGCCTTCGACTGTCCAATCAGCGGACGGCTTGCTTCGCCTTCACCCAGCAGACGCCAATAAGATGGCGTTGTAAGATGGCGTCGTATCGGCAGTTAATCGGATGCTTTTGGGCCCCAACGTCGGCTAATTCAGATTTTTCGAGTATGGCTGTATGTGATAAACATAGAGCGCGGTTCGTAGATCGTAAATCCATTAGTGCCGAGGGCATCGGGTCACTGTGTGCGGCGTAAAAAGGATAACAAAGTCGAGTCCTTACGCTATTATTATATAGACTAGCCGAAACCCATGCAACATCCACGGAAGGGAGGATGTGGTGTATGGATAGAGTGTACCATTATGGATGGCATAGGGGATTTGCTTGTTCGAGTAAGAGTTAGGAAGAAAGATGAGAATGAAGAGTGCATGTATGAACCACGATCGCCGACACCGGCACAAATGCATGCTCAGGATTGTCCACTCAGTGGACGGCTTGCTTTCGCTTTCACCTGTCCAATCAGCGGACGGCTTGATTCGCCTTCGCCCAGCAGACGCCAATACGATGGCGTCGTAAGATGGCATCGTATCGGCAGTTAATCGGATGCTTTTGGGCCCCAACGTCGGCTAATTCAGATTTTTCGAGTATGGCTGGAGGTGATAAACAAAGAGCGCGGTTCGTAGATCGTAAATCCATTAGTGCCGTGGGCATAGGGTCACTGGGTGCGGCGTAAAAGGGATAACAAAGTCGAGTCCTTACGCTATTATTATATAGATTGTGGAGCAAACCACTTCATACACAACTCCGGTATTATTACATCATTGTGGAGGAAACCATTTCAGACACAACTATGGTATTATTACATAATTGTGGAGCAAACCATTTCATACACAACTCGGGTATTATTACATCATTGTGGAGGAAACCATTTCATACACAACTCGGGTATTATTACATCATTGTGGAGGAAACGATTTCCTACACAACTCGGGTATTATTACATCATTGTGGAGGAAACCATTTCATACACAACTCGGGTATTATTGCATCATTGTGGAGCAAACCATTTCATACACAACTCGGGTATTATTACATCATTGTGGAGCGAACCATTTCATACACAACTCGGGTATTATTACATCATTGTGGAGTGAACCATTTCATACACAACTCGGGTATTATTACATCATTGTGGAGCAAACCATTTCATACACAACTCGGGTATTATTCCATAATTGTGGAGCGAACCATTTCATACACAACTCGGGTATTATTACATCATTGTGGAGGAAACCATTTCATACACAACTCGGGTATTATTGCATCATTGTGGAGCAAACCATTTAATACACAACTCGGGTATTATTACATCATTGTGGAGGAAACCATTTCATACACAACTCGGGTATTATTACATAATTGTGGAGCAAACCATTTCATACACAACTCGGGTATTATTACATCATTGTGGAGCGAACCATTTCATACACAACTCGGGTATTATTACGTCATTGTGGAGTGAACCATTTCATACACAACTCGGGTATTATTACATCACTAGCCGAAACCCGTGGAACATCCACGGAAGGGAGGATGTGGTGTATGGATAGAGTGTACCATTATGGATGGCAGTAGTGTAATAATGTTGCTTCTGGGACACCTCCGTTTAACATGGGAAATCCCTATCTAATGTCATTTACCCCCTTGTCTTTTTCAAAAATCATAAACACCTCTATTTCTCCCACCCTCATCTTTATGAACCTTTTGTCTGTAGTACCTATCCTTAATGTTGTTCATTAGACCACTCAAACACTACAAATATTTGTTTTCTCTTATAGACCTATCATCCTTCTTCTACATATCATCTGGCAGATTAATCTTTGACCCACTCAAACATTGACCCATTCACTTCCATATTAATTCTTTCCCTCCCTCATTGCCCCTAAACACCTATATTTCTCTCACCCTGTTCTTTACGAACCTTCTAACCTTTTGACATGTTATCCTTATTAATTAGACCACTTAAACACCTGTGATCCTTCTGACCTCATGGACCTTTTAACCTTTTACTCTTAATATCATCTGGTGAATATAACCCACTCAAACAACGACCCTACAAATATTTGTTTATGCGTGGGAAATAATTTAATTCTCCTACAACTCTCTTCACCATCTAATATATTAACAAAAAATGTGTTTGAGTTTGGTTCTTTATTAAGATATTTTAACTGAGCTAAGATAAAATGGTAAACCTCCCTCAATGTTCTTGCTTGAGCGCCTCCAGTGCCACATACCATTTTTAAATTAAAGTATATATTTTCCTGACAACCATCAAAGTTTTCCGTCCACTCAAAAATATTTCCATCTTTTTTACCCAATTCACCGGTATTTAAATTAATTCTCTTATTTGTTTTGTGAACTTTTTTACCAGTTGCCTTTTCAATTATACCTATTTGATATTTTTCACATTCATTATGTTTTCCATTTATATACCAAGGTTGATTACACTTCCACTCTTTAGTCTGGTTGATACTTGGTTCTATCATTTATATAATAGTAAAAAAGGCGGCGGTAGCCCGTTAAAATCCCCAACCCCCCCCTTTTTTAACTTATCACTTATATATATCTTATCACTTATATATATCTTATCACTTATGTATATCTTATCACTTATATATATCTTATCACTTATATATATATCTTATCACTTATATACTTATATAACCATAAGGGAGACTATCAATTCCATTTTCTAAAATAAACCTCTTATCATCAAAAGCCCCCAATGCTTTCTTATTTATCTCTTCTGAATATAATTGATGTTTATAACTTCTTATTCCATTAATCTTTCTAAACTCTTCTTTCTTTGTTGTTAAACAGTTATAATAATCCTTAAAGTTTATTGTTTCTTTAATAACATTTTTCTTTACACCTTTTAACTTCTTATCAGTCTTTTCAACGTTATTCACAATGTATTTATAAGCATAAGCCTTTGACCTCAATCCCACAAATTCACTCATAACATTTCCTCCTAATTCATCCTTGAACTTTCCAATCACCTTTTTATTTTTAGAAGAGAACAACTCACTCTCTGGACTGTAATTACTCGTGTCATAGATATTAATGTCTCTTTTCATGTCTGAATAAACATCGTTGGTATTAATTTTCAAAATAAAACTATCTGTATCCATATAAAGTAGATTAACATCATTTTGATATTTCTTCCTCAAGTTATTATAAAAGTAATCATACATTAATGACTTTGATAAATCAAGAATTGTTGTTCCAATATAAATAGGTTTGTTCATTTCAATACTCTCTTTAATCAAATGGATCGCACAAAAGTTCTCAGTAAAGACCTCAGCTCGAGTAAAACTCGGTCTATTAATTAATTTTGATGCTTGTTCCCAAGATGTTGATAGTCTGATATTTTGTCTTTTCCTCACATTCTCCATAGTCTTACCAAAGACCGCATTATTCATCAATTTATAAAAGTCTTTCTCAAAATCTGTTTTTGACTCTGTTCTTCTTTGTGTATTAAAATCAATGTACCCCTTTAACCAATGACTTTGATTGAACTTTAGAACCCTATGGATCTTCTCTACTCTTAGACCTTTTGATAAATATTGTCGCAAATTTCTTTGGTGTAGAACATAATTTTTCTTGTTATATAATGTAGTAAGTAATTTTTCTGTTGATTCACCTATATCAAACGATCGTTGATAATCACTCAACCATTCTTTCTTTGGACTTGCTTTCTCACAAGCAAATGGGAGATCTTTGTGTAGGTTATGGAGTTCCTCTGGATATTTTAAATCAATTTCAAAATAATAACCAACTTTTTCTTCATCCAATTCTTTTTGTGTAGAGATACATACATCTTGTAAAACGTTTTTGTAGTCTTTTTCCTTTACCCATCTAAGTTTTCCATAAGGAAGAGCCTGAGACATTGCCCAGCCATACAGGTTGTTCGCGTCATAGTACATCAAGTAAGAACTCTCTTTCGTTGGATCATAATTTGGAAGATATTTGTTATTTGCTTTTGCGTATCTACTCGAGCAGACTTGTGAAATTCCACCTCTTTTTGCCTTTTCAATCATCAAAAGCATATCAACATCGGTTATCAAATCCAAATCTTGTTTTGTCATTTTCAACATCGCACTCCAGGCCAATCCAGGTGCTGTGTAGTAGTGAGCAGGATCCAATCCATATCCAGTGCGACAAACAGATCTAAAGGCTTCAAATACATCGGCCAATAAAAGCACATCAGTTTTGAGATACAAATCGTGATACTCGCCAAGATTCTTGATGTTATATTTTTCCCAAACATTTTGTGCGTGTACATAATCTTTATCAGATATATGACTATTATTTAATTTGTTATAGAAATTTTCTTTTGAAGGAAGTTGTGTTTCATTGAATCTCTCAAATGAGTCCATATAGTCATAGGGGTAAATTCCCTTTTGTGTTAGAAAATCTTTATCTAAAAAATACTCTGAAAGACATGGAAACTCTTTTAGATTTTGAACCAAGTTAACCAATGGACTTGCCATGAATTTAAATGTATCAAGAAATCTGATATGAGTAATAGGAGATGTGTGAATTGTTTTTGTGAATGAAATGTATTTCTGATCCGTGTTTGGAATTGCTGAGATACTTCCAGAAGTCTTTGAGAGTTCCTTGATAAATAGATGTGTATCATAATGAGCGTTGTTATGAAGAAAGACAGGAATGAAAGAGGGGAGTTGATAATTAATATTACAACTTTGATGAGCCGGACCTCTATATTTACCAGTGAGATGACAATGGTCTCTAACCTTTAGACCTTTACCAATTTTCTCCTCACAAATATGACAGACATTGTTTTTTATAAATTCCCTTTTTTCTTTACTTGTTAAGGACATTGGTTTATTGGTTTCTCTCATTATCTTGGTTAATCGAACACAGTCTTTTTCTAGTCGTTTCACAAACTCCTCTGGGGTATTTGAGCCTCTATACATCTCTAACTTGTTATATTTATCACCAACGGATGATTTGATATAATAACAAAAACCACAAGGAGTATGTTTTTGATATTTATTTGTGTATGATTCTTTTGGATCTTGAGAAGCAGTATCAATTTTTTCTAAAATACTTTCAAAATCAGCATATATAACAAATGGATGTTTGATCTTTTTATTTTCATCTTTGAATGTGATCTTTGAGCCTTCTTTAGGCATATTGATTACCGTTGATTTATGTTCGCCACAATAATTTGAATGTTTATCTAATCTTTCTTGTGAATTGAAGAAGTTAAGACAACGCAAACAAATATATATTTTATTTGTTCTCTTACAGACTTGTGGTTTTATTAATTTAGCAATATCTTTGATGTATGTATAATGTGAATTTTCGTCTGAATTAAAATATAGAAGATTAATATGAGTTTGTTTACAATTGTCAGAAAGCTTTAAAACCTGAATGTTGTTTGTTTCTGTTAGACCATAAACATTAACTGATAAATTATTCATCTTTTCAAATTTAGGAATATCATTTAAAGTCATCGGAAACTTTAGATCTTTCGTATTTAATGTATTCTCATATTTTTTATAATGAGATACTCTTTCATCATGAAAATGTGGAGGATGTAAGTGTGCTAAAATAGACCAGAGAAAACATTTATTGTCTTTATTTTTGATATTGATAACTGCTTTTCTATTTTTGATAACACTGGGTAAATCAATGTAAGAAGAAGCTTTTAGAGGATCTGATTTAAGAATATGAATGTCTATGTAAATAATTTTTCCTATATTGAATCCACTTCCTACGATTGAATTATCCACATCTTGCTCTTGTTTAATAAGTTCATCATAGACTCCTGATGTTTTAAAATCTTGATATGAAGATATAAAGTGTGGCTCAGTTCTCATGTATGGTGCATCTATAACTCCTTCATCCTTTGTCATTTCTAATTTTACTCCCATATAAAATTTAAGTGGTTTCATTTCCTTTAGTGTTTTTTCAATCAACGTTTGAACAGCAGGTTTAACTATTTCTACAGCATCAACTATAGACTCTGGTTCAGGAGGTTTGAAGTTAAAGACTCTTATTTTAATATGTCCTTTGAATGCTCCATCAGAGTTTTTAGTTGTGATAAAATTTGATAAATGTAGATTTGTTTTAAGATGTATTTTGAAGCCTTTCTTGAGGATATTTTTATTACATGTAGAACAGTGTTTTGTTTCAGGTGGAAGAGGGGAAAGTTTGTTTAAAATGTTGTATGTATGTTTTGCGGTGAGAATATGTTGTTTATAATATTTTACTTCCTTCTCGCAAGTATCACAATAAACCATATTTATAGCGTGAGAAAACGTGGTGTTTTATATACTAGGGCATGCCCGTACTATATATATATCTAAAATTATATCCCCCCCTCTATTTACATGAAATGGTTTGGTCCATGAAATGTTTTGGTTCATTCGCAACGCCAAAGCGAACGGCGAACGCTTTACATGAAATGGTTTGGTTCATGAAATGTTTTGGTCCATTCGCAACGCCAAAGCGAACGGCGAACGGCTTGCGAGTACAGTGACAATCCCCCCCCCCCCCCTCTATTTACATGAAATGGTTTTTATTAGTTTTAAAACATAGTTTAACGCCAACATAGCGCCAACATAGTTTGCAAACGTGAAATAAATGAATACGCTCTCAAATGTGCCATCCGAGGCAGAGTGTGTCCGCCACGTTCGGCACACGCGATAGCTCGCTGCTCTCTGATTGGTTGAATCGTTTTTTGGACATAGCTCGGTAAGTAATTGTCCGATTAATATGAAACCTTGAAAAGGCACATCCTCAGGTCCCCAGCAATATACCTGGCAAGTTAAAAGTATATCGGACCCGTGGTTGTCGAGAAACAGCGGTCACAGACAAACAGACGTACAAACGTACAGACGTACAGAGATTACTGGAATTATAGATAGATATCACTGTGCTTAAAATAAAACACTTTTGAGCTTTACAGCTCCGTTTTATATATATCGCTGTGCTTAAACTAAAACACTTTTTCACTCAGAATCATCTAAGTCATAACTATCACATGAATACTCAGAATCATACTCAGAGTCATCAATAAAGCTACTCTCATAACTATCATTTGAGCACAAACTATTAGTATCATAACTATCATCTGTGTTCAATGAAATACTATCATCACCATCGTCCAAGTTCAATGAAATACTATCATCACTATCGTCTGAGTTCAATGAAATAGTAAAATCTTCACTGCTGTATTGACTCATATTTAATTAGCAAGAAAAATATTCCCATCAATATCTATATACTTTCTTTCATTAACAGATTCAATCTCTACAATTTTTATATCAAAAGTTATCTTTAAATAATCTCTAACTATCATAGAACGAAATGACATTTCACCAGAAATATTAACATCATTCATTTTACTTAGATCTACACCCTTTGGATTATTAAAGAAAATACAAATGTCTCCTCTAGAATTATTAATGGTCTTATCATTCTTTTTCAAAGTATCGTGGTCAATCACTTTTTCAAGCTTTGAATAAATTGCCAGGAGTAGAGGAGAAACTTTTGTTAGATTTACTTTAATGGATGTCTTTCCAGGTATAGTTAGAGCTCTTCCTTTAAATGAAATAGAGGGGCTCATGTTATTTTCCATAACTGGTTTTACCCAAAAATTTCCATATTTATCTTTGTTCAATTTAACATCTTTGACATATTTTTCTATATCTTCCACCGAAGTAGAGATTGATTGAAATTTGTCTTTTGTGCTTTGAAACATTGTATTTATTAATGAATAAACTTGCGTTTAGTTTAAGTAAAAATTTACCACATAAATATGATAAGTTCTGAAGGATATTTAGAATTTCCAGACTCTCCATATGATAAATTAGAGAATTGTCCGGCTTGTGATAGAGTGGGGCTTAATGATGAGGATTCATATAAACAATGTATTTTCTGTGATTTAATTTTAATTAATGATAATAAGAAATATAAAAAAATATATAACTCTTTTAAATTAGAACCAAAAATGAATTACTTTACAAGATTAATAAGAGAGATGAATGTTAAGTATTGTGATGATAATACACCATTTCTTTCAAGGGAAGAGACTAATTGTATTGAGGAAATGTATAAGGGTTTAATGATATTTATTATTCAAAATAATTTTAATGGAAATGTTAATACAAGATACTATATAAATAAAATAATGGATTATTTTGAAATTAAACCCGAACTCAGGATAAAATATAGAGTTTCTCAAATAGCTCAAAAAAAGTTGGATAACTTGTTTTCCAAATATATAAATGAATGATTTTTTACCCGTTTGGGAAAATAAGATAAAATTTAATAACCATAAAAACATTCCAAATTCATTGAGATGTCTAATAGTTGGTTCAAGCGGATGTGGAAAAACCTGTTTACTTTTAAAGATGCTCCTTGGTTCTAATTTTTTAGATTATGATAATTTAATAATTTTTACAAAGTCAAGTTTTCAACCCGAGTATCAACTACTCTCACAGGGTTTTAATGCGGGTCTTAAAAAGGAAGACATTATCGGTTTATTTAAACTTCAAAACAAACTAAATGATTATAATATTGATGATATAATACAATTATTTTGTGATACACAGAAATCAAAATCGAAACCCATAACTTGTATTCTCAGTGATAATACGGATGATATACCTTCACCTCAAGATTTAGATAAATCAAAAAAGAACCTTGTCATCTTTGATGATTGTGTTAATGAGAGAAACCAAACAGTAATGGATAGCTACTATACAAGAGGGAGACATTCTTCTTGTAATTGTATATATCTTAGTCAATCATATTTTCAACTCCCTCGACGCTCAATAAGAAACAATGCCAATACTTTTATTTTATTTAAGTTAAATTCAATAGATGTAAATAATTTTTGGAGAGATAATTGCTCTACGTTATGTAGTAAAAAAGAATTTGAAAATTATATGAAACACACGATTGGAAAATATAAATATATTGTTGTGAAACAAGATGAGATACTAAATGATATTTTTCAATACTAAATGAATACCGAAGAAAGAGAAAGAAAGTTTAAGGAACATCAACAATTAGTTTCAAAAGTTGTTAAACAACAGGAAGAGATAAAGAAGAAACGGAAACAGAAACTAACTGGTGAAGAAGCCTTTGAAAGAAAACAAGAGAAATTCTTTAAACCACTTTTGAAAACTCAACACCCTACAGTTCCCACGGTAGAATTTACTCCGAAAAAACTTCAAATGCTCAAAGATTTTAGTCAGATAACAAAACAAGAACTTGGTGAATTAGAATATGATGACGAGGGATTATTTCGGAAACTTGAGCAGGTAAATCAACCCCCTAATTATGTTGTGGAAGCTCTTCAAAACAATGAATATTCTGCGGGTTCAAAAACCAGAGCAGGTCTCATTCCAACAGAAGAACCAGCAGTGTTTCATCTTGTGGAAGAAAAGGTATTGATATTTAATGATGAATTGATGTTCTTGAGTTCTACTCAACCAAATGTTAAATTAACTCCAAGATTAATGTTTCTTCTAACAAACCCCGGATTCAGCGGTTCAAAATATTTTGAGGAACCACTTGATATGGAAAGAGAGGAAGATAGGGTATATATTGAGTTGTTAAATACACTTGATTATGGAGTTTCTGTTGCTGGTAAAAGTAAGAAGAATGAGAAGGAGAAACATATTATTGATGCTTTAAGTAAGCTTGGTTCGGGTGTTAGTTTTCTTCCAAATGACCCATCACAATTAGTTAATAGGCTATTATTGTTATTAGGTAGTAAGAAGGCTGGAAACAACAATTGTTTTAATGAATCCTCAGCCATTTTAGATCAGTTGATGAACATGAAAATAATTAATAAATGTCAATACAAAGATATTTTATTAGATATTAAATAAGATGAGAAGCACAATTCTTAGTTTTAATTTCACAACGAGCGATTACACAGCTTCATTCCCTTACCCACTACAACTTGACCCCCTTACCTCATATGAGGCATCTTTGTTGTCAATGGAAACTTACAATACCCTTTTTAATATCACAGAGAAAAACAACAAGTTTAGTTATAATCCAGGCACTGCCTACAAAACTATAACTGTTTCACCTGGAGCTTACGAGATTTCTCAAATATCTTCAGAAGTCTCTCGCCTTATGAAAGAAAAAGGTGATGAACCAAAAAATATTGTAATAGATATTCAAACACACACTTCAAAATCAACTATTAAACTGAAAAATAATTATAAAGTTGATTTCACGATTGAAAATTCGTTCAGAGAGCTATTGGGTTTCTCTTCAAAAAAGATTGAAAATAACGGGACGTTTTACAGTGATAATGTTATCCAAATATCCTCCGGTATAAATTCAGTATTAATTCATTGTGATTTGATTGATGGTGCTTATAACGATGGAATAAGAACAAATACAATATTTTCATTCAGTGCATACTCAACCCCGATTGGTTATAAATTTAATATGGAACCAAAAAATCTTGTCTATTTACCTGTGTCAGGAAAAACCATATACAGAGTAAATTTTAGGATAACCGACCAAGATAATCGTATGATATCCTTTAATGATGAAATTATATCCATCAGAATTCACCTACGTGAAGTTTTTCAATAAATAAATAATGGTTATTGTAAGAAAACACGAGTTGGGAAAATATAAAATAATTACAGGGGAGGGCATGTTCCTTTCACCAGACTATACAAGGTATGTGGGTAAAGGATACTATAAACCTAAGAGACAACGGGGTGTGGGTCATCAATTTCGAAATAAAGGAGATGGGATAATTGATACTCTAATGGGTATTGGTTCAACCATTCTTAAACATAAAGACCTAATTGGTTCAACTGCTTCTGCCGTGGGCTCCGTTGCGGGTGCTATAAAGAGTATAAAAGATGCTCAAAAGGAGTCTCATAAATTACAAGCAATCAAAGAAATAAAAAAAGGTAAAACTCAACTATCTTCACAAGAACGACAAAAAATCATTAAAATACTTGGGTCAGGGTTTCAACAATTTTAATGCTATATAAATACAAGTATGGAAGCGATTGATAGTATCTATGATTTGGATGATACGATTATCATTTCAAACTCTACTAAAAAGGAAGACTATTTTAAGGTAAATGCTATTACAGGAACCGACTGGAATTCAAACGGAACAAAAAGTTTTGAAATAAATAATCAACAAACTTACTTGAATATAGCTGATAGTTTCTTGCTGTGTAAATTTAAATTCACTAAGGCTGCGAATAATACTAATGCTACACTCGTAAATGATTTCTTCTGGAAAATGTTTGACAGTGTTCGCCTGTATATTGGAACACAAGAGGTTGAAGCGGTTGATTATGTCTCTGCTACATCTGAAATGATGAAATTTACACTATATTCGTTTGGTGATAGAATGGGTAAGGGAGCTGTTGAAGGCTTTATTCCTGATATGTCAACGGGAACAAACACAGACCCTGGTTATAGTCAAAGGAAGTCAATGTATAATGATGACGCAAAAGCTGAGAATAGTTTTACCGTAGCAGTACCTCTTAAAGGTATATTTGGATTTTGTGATTATGATAAAGTTTTGTATGGTCTTAAAATTAGATTTCAACTACAAAGGAATGATAATGTAAATAGATTGCTTTTTGGGGCTGAAAATGCTTTTGGCAACAATAATAAATTTGTTATTAATGATTTGTGTTGGTATATCAATGAATATACTCCTAATCTTAAAACGGAGGAGATGTTAAATAGAAGACTTAACTCAAAGAAACCGCTAAATGTATCATACCTTAAAAGAAGATGTCAACACGTTAAACTGGAACACACTACCTACACTTGGAATTTGGGTGTTCTTGAAGGAAAGCCACGATACCTATGGCTCATTTTTAAAAAACCAGATGGAGAGGAGGGTACTAATAAGAATAATGCGCTGAGTGATAATGCTAAGGTGAAACAACTTCGGGTTTCTCTTGATGGCACATTTTATCCGCGAGATAGATTGGAAATTGATTGGGAAAAAAATGATTATGCGGAAGCCTACAAGTCCTACCAAAAAGTGTGTGAAAGTAATGGTAATAATGATCCTATTTTGGATATGGTTGCATTTAAAGGTTTATATACAATCTACGCAATTGACCTGAGTTCTCAAAAGGAAACTATAAAGTCTAATCGAGTGGATACTTCTCTATACATTGAAAGAGGGGAGAATGAAGAAGTTGATGCTTATTGTTTGCTTTTGGAGGAAACAGAATTACAGATTAATACAGATAATGGTGTTATGATTAATATCACATAGGTTTTTTCTCATAAATAAATGGTAGGGGTATATGTTAATCAAATCAATCTTAATAAATTAACATCTTGTATTCAAAATCAAAAGCCTTGTATTATTAATGTTAATACAATTCAAAGAAAAGGAGCTGTAAGAATTGATGTTTTACTCACACACACACAAGTAAAAACACTAAATGATGTTGGATCACTTAAAATTAAAATGACGAAACCTATGTTAAAGAAATATTCAATAGACGAGTCAAGAGGAGGATTTCTCCCGTTTCTAATTCCTTTATTTGCTGGTTTAAGTGCGGCGGGAGCATTGACTGGTGGTATTTCAGCAGCGGTAAAAACTGCTAACGAAAGGAAGGCACAACTAAAAGCTCAAAAAGAATTGGAAAGACATAACAAGGAGTTGGAGAAACAAATTAGTGGAAGTGGTGTAATTGTAGATTTTGCTCACCCACTGCCTGATAAAGCTAGATTGTTGGTTGGTGATATGCTTTCCTCTATCGCTCAAGCGGGTGTTAAACTAACTAAACGGGGTAATGGATTGTATCTTTCTCATAAATAAATGGATAAATGGTTTAAACAATTTGGAAAGAATACAACGTCAAATATAGAACTAGCCAAGTATTGTAAAACACTAAAAATTGATAATGTGGTAATCTGTATGAGAGATGAATTAATACATATAAATAAGAATACAAAGAATATTATTATGAATTTAGACACACAGAATGGTTCTCATTGGGTTTGTATTCATAATAGTCAGGATAAATATTATTTTGATAGTTATGGTATGCCACCACCTGTTGAAGTAATACAATTCTTACAGAATGGTGTTTATCAAACATTTCAAGTTCAAGAAATTAATTCTAAATGTTGTGGTCAATTATGTTTATATGTATTATTTCAACTCAACAATAATGAAAATTTTTATAATATCATTTTTAATCTAATATAAATGACTTATGTTGGAAAAGATGGTTCTATCTTTGGAAAATCCTCCCAGGATATTGATTTATCAAATTATTATACAAAGGCACAGGCTGAACGACAAAAATATAGTATAAGTAAAAATATTAATATGAAGAATACTTATAAATTAATCAATTATCCAAACCCTACAGATGCGAATGACTTAATTAGATTCAGTGATTTATCACACTTGTTAAATAAAACAGCACGTTTTGTGAAACAAGTAAAATTTACAACCACAACACCTGGTTATACTGACCATACACCTTTCCTCATTGAATTTAACTACCTGCTTACAATTGAATTTTA
Organism: Myxine glutinosa; assembly: GCF_964187855.1. Lineage (NCBI taxonomy): Eukaryota > Metazoa > Chordata > Myxini > Myxiniformes > Myxinidae > Myxine > Myxine glutinosa. Next base: position 335,732 of record NC_136272.1, on the reverse strand, counting down.
TAAAGAAGGACATTTAGTTAATATGCGAATTAATAAATGGGGGTATGATATGCCTGATTTAGGGTATAATTGGTCTTTTTCAATAAACTTAGAAGACCTACATGATTTAAATCAGTCTCGTAAAGAAGAATATTATCCACTTGGTGAAGATAAGGATTTATGTGGAAGTACAATTAGTAAACAACAAATACGTGATTTTAAGAAAATAAAAATATATGATAGTATAGCGATGGTTCGCATGACAAAGAAGGAAGGTAATGAGATAAGGATAGAAAGCCGAGGAATACAAACCGATTTGGTAGTGGGAAGATGGGGTGGTATTACCTGTCATAATATTAATCTCACATATATTTCTGATACATAAATGGCAGGAAGAAGACTACAAGAGAATTATAATTTTTGTATTCAAGGATACCTACAAGAAAAGGGTGCTCGGTTTTACATACCGTACGAATTGGAACATACACATGGAAATTTTGTCATTAAAAACTGGCCTTATACTGATATTGTTAAACCCACAAATAGAGACTTGTTTAAAGTATTAAATAAAAATGAACTTCTCAAAGTTATGAAATATAAAACTCTTTTAGAAATCGTCAACAAATCTTATTGGTATCCTATTATGAGAAAAATAATTATAGATACAAGAATATCTCAAAATCCAGATGAGTATATGTATAATATTATTTGGGACTCAAGCTCAAGGGTTGTAAGGGCTAAGGAAGGAATTGAAGAAGAGAAGGAGGAAAGAGAGAAAAAGGAGAAGGAGGAAAGGGAGAGGGAGGAGAAGGAGGAGAGGGAGAAAAAGGAGGAGGAGAGGGAGAAAAAGGAGAAGGAGGAAGGAGAGAAAAGGGAGAAGGAGGAAAGAGAGAAAAAGAAGAAGGAGGAGAGGGAGAAAAAGGAGAAGGAGGAGAGGGAGGAAAGGGAGCAAAGAGAGAGGGAGGAAAAATATAAAAAGATGGAAATCAGTGAGATTCGTAAAAGATTGAGTGTATTACAGCAAATAAATCAATCTCAACGCACCGAAGAGGAAATTAAAGAATTAACAACTCTTATGAAGATAATGGTTTCAAAAATAACAACGTCAATGTCTTCAATTTCAGGGAGGAGATTTAAACGAGAAAGTGGTGAAGAAGAAGAAGAAGAAGAAGGAAAAGATTATGTGATTGATGATGTTGGTGTCATTGACTTTAGTTAGTTTTTATTTGTAAATAAATGGAGGAGAGAGTGAAGGCATTCCTTAGGATTCTTTATGTTTTAAAAATAAAGATTGAAATGTATATGTTGAAAACCAAAAAGGTTTTGATACTCTGTCGGAATTTTTCTGATAAATAAATATGAGTTATTGTCTCAAATGTAAAAAGAAAACTAAATCTAAAAATATCTCTTATGTTAAAGCTAAAAATAATAGAGTTTATCAAAAAGGAATATGTCAAGTATGTGGCTCTAAAAAGTGCCAATTCATCTCTCCTAAAAGAGGAGGAGACATACAAAAGTTTCTGTCAGGAAGTAAATTTACAACAACTGGAATTCCAGGGGAATTACACCTTCCAGGGTATTCTTTCTGTGGTCCAGGAACAAACTTGGATAAAAGATTAGATGAGGCTGACAATCCTAAACCTTGGTCTAAACCTCCAAATAGGGTTGACGAAGTGTGTATGAAGCATGATATTGCTTATGGGAAAACCACTACGTTGACTGAAAAACATAAAGCCGACAGCGAAATGTTGTATAATTTGTCTTTGATACAAAATCCAACGTTGAGAGAGAAAGTTGATAGGTTTATTGTGAGAAATTTGATGAATGCTAAATTGAAACTTGGTCTTGGTTATTCCTCAAAAAACTATTAGGCTCTAATGATGCCATCAAGACTGAGGAGCTTTTGGCTGAAGAATTACACAAACCTATAATCACAAAGTTTAAAAGAAGGAAGGTTTATTCTAAATACACTGACCACATATGGTCCGCTGATTTAATTGAATTGAATAATGACAGGGGATACAGGTATGCTTTAACCGTTATTGATTTGAGGAGTAGATTTGCCTGGGTTGTCCCTTTAAAAAATAAAAGGGGTGATACTTTAATGTTAGCCTTTAAGCTAATATTTGATCGGGATAAAAGGAAACCAAAGAAGTTATGGACTGATGAGGGAACAGAGTTCTATAACAAAATATTCATGAAATTTCTTAAGGGGAAGGGTATTAAATTATACAGCACCTTTAATGAAGGAAAGGCAGTTGTTATTGAGCGTTTTAATCGTACTTTAAAAGAGAAATTATATAAAAAATTCACACAACTCGGTTCTCAAAAATGGGTGTATTTAATTCAGGATATTGTAGATAATTACAATAATACAGTTCATTCATCAACACAATCAAAACCATCAGAAACATTTACAAAATTAGAATATGAAAAGGAGATTAATTTTAGAAAGCCCAAGTTTAAAGTTGGTGATATTGTAAGAATATACAAATGGAAAAGTCATTTTGAGAAAGGTTATACACAAAAATGGACTCGTGAATTATTTAAAATCATTGATGTAATGGATACAGTCCCTTGGACCTACAAATTATATGATTTAAATGGAGAAGAAATCTTGGGTTCATTTTACTCACAAGAATTACAAAAAACACAAGTAAGCAGATAATACCCTTGAAAATAATAAATAAATAAATAAAATGTAATGGGGATACGTTTTTAAATCTGTGAACCCCAAACACAGAATCCCACAACTTTTTAGTTGGGGCTTAACTTTTGTGTGTGTATAATGGGGATACGTTTTTAAATCTGTGAACCCCAAACACAGAATCCCACAACTTTTTAGTTGGGGCTTAACTTTTGTGTGTGTATAATGGGGATACGTTTTTAAATCTGTGAACCCCAAACACAGAATCCCACAACTTTTTAGTTGGGGCTTAACTTTTGTGTGTGTATAATGGGGATACGTTTTTAAATCTGTGAACCCCAAACACAGAATCCCACAACTTTTTAGTTGGGGCTTAACTTTTGTGTGTGTATAATGGGGATACGTTTTTAAATCTGTGAACCCCAAACACAGAATCCCACAACTTTTTAGTTGGGGCTTAACTTTTGTGTGTGTATAATGGGGATACGTTTTTAAATCTGTGAACCCCAAACACAGAATCCCACAACTTTTTAGTTGGGGCTTAACTTTTGTGTGTGTGTGTATGTGCGAGTGAGTCATAATAATATACAAACCCTAACCCAACCCAAGCCCTAACCCAACCCCATCCCTAACCCAAACCCATCCCTAACCCAACCCATCCCCAACCCAACCCCATCCCTAACCCAACCCCATCCCTAACCCAACCCCATCCCTAACCCAACCCATCCCCAACCCAACCCCATCCCTAACCCAACCCCATCCCTAACCCAACCCCATCCCTAACCCAACCCCATCCCTAACCCAACCCCATCCCTAACCCAACCCCAACCCTAACCCAACCCCATCCCTAACCCAACCCCATCCCTAACCCAACCCATCCCTAACCCTCACATTCAAAATCCCAACCCTAACCCAATCCCATCCCTAACCCAACCCCAACCCTAACCCTCACATTCAAAATCCCAACCCTAACCCAACCCATCCCTAACCCAACCCCATCCCTAACCCAACCCCATCCCTAACCCAACCCCAACCCTAACCCTCACATTCAAAATCCCAACCCTAACCCAACCCCATCCCTAACCCTCACATTCAAAATCCCACCCAAACCCTAACATAATCTTTCTTTTCTTCTTTTTTAAATACGTATTTCTTTTTTTTTTTCCTCTTCCTCCAATTCTGTCTTTCAAGGCTTTTAAGTTTGAAGAAGTAGAAATGGGAAGAAAGAATTTTCCAGCATTTTCTTCCTCGAACTTTCTTGATATTGCTTAAATCAAGCGTCATTAAATAAAGAACATTGTTCATTGCTTTAGAATCCAAAGAGTCTCCAAGAGGAACCCCACAGGTAGAGTCTCCAAAATAAAACCAACTTTCCAAGTTCCCAAGGTATAACCACATTCCTGTTGAGCCTCCAAGATAGGTATCACATTCCGAGTCATCAAAACAAAACCCCCATTCCGAGTCTCCAAAAATATAACCATCTTTCCAAGTCCCCAAGGTAAAACCACAATTTTCAGAAATATTGGGGGTTTCCGTGATAAGTCTCACATAGTATAACTGCGGACCATCAGGGAAAACTTCCCTTTCCCAATTTTTTAGGGTTTCTATGATGTGTCTCACATAGTATAACTGCGGACCATCAGGGAGAATTCCCATTTCACAATTTTTAGGGTTTCTATGATGTGTCTCACATAGTATAACTGCGGACCATCAGGGAGAACTCTCCTTGCCCAATTTTTTAGGGTTTCTATGATGTGTCTCACATAGTATAACTGCGGACCATCAGGGAGAACTCTCCTTGCCCAATTTTTTAGGGTTTCTATGATGTGTCTCACATAGTATAACTGCGGACCATCAGGGAGAACTCTCCTTGCCCAATTTTTTAGGGTTTCTATGATGTGTCTCACATAGTATAACTGCGGACCATCAGGGAGAACTCTCCTTGCCCAATTTTTTAGGGTTTCTATGATGTGTCTCACATAGTATAACTGCGGACCATCAGGGAGAACTCTCCTTTCCCAATTTTCAGAAATTTGTGGGTCTCCAATGTATGACTTGTATTCTGGCTCATCAAGGTAGAACTTGTTCAGTGGGTTTTGTTTTGATAACTCACAACAAGTATCATCATGGTAAAACTCTTTTTCAGGATTTTGTGGATCTCCAAGGTATAACTCTTTGGCTGGGTCATCAAGGTAGAACTCGTTCTGGGGGTCTTGGTTGTTCAAAATGTCTTCAAACAAAAAAATAACTTCATCCCAAGTTGTGTTAAAAGCAGAATTTTCATTTCGTATCTCAGATACAATTTCCTGTGAAAGAAAATAACAATGTATTAATTTAATACAATATTTTTTATTTGTATAAATCAAGCTCTATGAATATTAAAATAAACTTTGTTAACTCTTACACGAGTCTCATCTTTAAAAAAAAAAAAAAAAAAAAAAAAAAAAAAAATTAAATAAATAAATAAATAAATAAACAAACTTACCTCCATTGATAAGAGGTTCGAGTCCAGTTCATCAATCTGAAGGTTGAGTTCTACACAGGTAGTAGGACTCCATGGAATAGCAAAGTTATCCCATTCCATTTCGGCATAGTAGTCCATTCTCAAGTGAAGCAGAAAGCGTGTTTGAAAAAGCCTGTGTGGTCGGTGCCTTTTATAAGGACTGGGTGTGTCTTCCTGTGGAAATTCCCTGGGCGTGTCTTAACTGGAAATGATGTGATGGAAATTCCCTGAAAATGATGTAATGTATTACCTGGAAATGATACAATGCTGAAGAGTTTATAAAGTGGGTGGGACTTAGCAAAAGTGGGCGGGGCTTAGTAAAAAGTGGGCGTGGCTTAACAAAAAGTGGGCGGGGCTTAGTAAAAAATGGGCGTGGTTTACCAAAAAGTGGGCGGAGCTTACCAAAAAATGGTATGTGGCACTGGAGGCGCTCAAACAAGAACATTGAGGGAGGTTTACCATTTTATCTTAGCTCAGTTAAAATATCTTAATAAAGAACCAAACTCAAACATATTTTTTGTTAATATATTAGATGGTGAAGAGAGTTGTAGGAGAATTAAATTATTTCCCACGCATAAACAAATATTTGTAGGGTCGTTGTTTGAGTGGGTTATATTCACCAGATGATATTAAGAGTAAAAGGTTAAAAGGTCCATGAGGTCAGAAGGATCACAGGTGTTTAAGTGGTCTAATGAATAAGGATAACATGTCAAAAGGTTAGAAGGTTCGTAAAGAACAGGGTGAGAGAAATATAGGTGTTTAGGGGCAATGAGGGAGGGAAAGAATTAATATGGAAGTGAATGGGTCAATGTTTGAGTGGGTCAAAGATTAATCTGCCAGATGATATGTAGAAGAAGGATGATAGGTCTATAAGAGAAAACAAATATTTGTAGTGTTTGAGTGGTCTAATGAACAACATTAAGGATAGGTACTACAGACAAAAGGTTCATAAAGATGAGGGTGGGAGAAATAGAGGTGTTTATGATTTTTGAAAAAGACAAGGGGGTAAATGACATTAGATAGGGATTTCCCATGTTAAACGGAGGTGTCCCAGAAGCAACATTATTACACTACTGATGGCATAGGGAAGCGCTCATGGGATCTTCTTCTTCCGTTAAGCTCCAATTTTTTCTCTTTAAGTTAAGTCCAATCAGTCCTCTCTGCTCGAAGTGCTCAGGCCATGCCTTCCCGCTCTCATACTTTTATTTTCGTTCGGTGTAGAAAGGGATTGACATATCGTTCGTCTGTTTCAGCTCATTATCTTTAAGCTTCCTTACGTCTCGCCACCTGCTACACCTCTCTGAGTTACGAGGATTTATGCAACGCACCCCGAGTATCGCAACGTCACTCCATTTAACTTTATTAAAATGACGATAAAGACGTGAAACCCGTGGAACATCCACGGAAGGGAGGATGTGGTGTATGGATAGAGTGTACCATTATGAATTGCATAGGGAAGCGCTCATGCGATCTTCTTCTTCCGTTAAGCTCCAATTTTTTCTCTTTAAGTTAAGTCCAATCAGTCCTCTCTGCTCGAAGTGCTCAGGCCATGCCTTCCCGCTCTCATACTTTTATTGCCGTTCGGTGTAGAAAGGGATTGACATATCGTTCGTTTGTTTCAGATCGTTATCTTTAAGCTTCCTTACGACTCGCCACCTGCTACACCTCTCTGAGTTACGAGGATTTATGCAACGCACCCCGAGTATCGCAACGTCACTCCATTTAACTTTATTAAAATGACGATAAAGACGTTTCCTTATCGATCCTAATTTAAAATGTTCAAGGGAATAAAAAGACCATTTGGTTCACACCAGCCATGTTCACACCACTAGACTGTCCAATCAGCGGATGGCTCGCATCGCCTTCACCCAGCAGAGGCCAATACGATGGCGTCGTAAGATGGCGTCGTATCGGTAGTTAATCGGATGCTTTTGGGCCCCAACGTCAGCTAATTCAGATTTTTCGAGTATGGCTGTACGTGATAAACAAAGAGCGTGGTTCGTAGATCGTAAATCCATTCGTGCCGTGGGCATCGGGTCACTGGGTGCAGCGTATAAGGGATAACAAAGTCGAGTCCTTACGGTATTATTATATAGATTGTGGAGCGAACCATTTCATACACAACTCGGGTATTATTACATAATTGTGGAGCAAACCATTTCATATACAACTCGGGTATTATTACATCATTGTGGAGCAAACCATTTCATACACAACTCGGGTATTATTACATCATTGTGGAGCGAACCATTTCATACACAACCCGCTATTATTACATCATTGTGGAGGAAACCATTTCATACACAACCCACTTTTTTTACATCATTGTGGAGCAAACCATTTCATCCACAACCCGTTATTATTACATCATTGTGGAGTGGACCATTTCATACACAACCCGTTATTATTACATCATTGTGGAGTGGACCATTTCATACACAACCCGTTATTATTACATCATTGTGGAGCAAACAATTTCATACACAACCCGCTTTTATTACATCATTGTGGAGCAAACCATTTCATACACAACCCGTTATTATTACATCATTGTGGAGCAAACCATTTCATACTCAACCCGTTATTATTACATCATTGTGGAGCAAACCATTTCATACACAACCTGCTATTATTACATCATTGTGGAGCAAACCATTTCATACACAACCCGCTTTTATTACATCATTGTGGAGCAAACCATTTCATACACACTCCGCTATTATTACATCATTGTGGAGTAAACCATTTCATACACAACCCGTTATTATTAAAATCATTGTGGAGTGGACCATTTCATACACAACCCGTTATTATTACATCATTGTGGAGCAAACCATTTCATACACAACCCGCTATTATTACATCATTGTGGAGGAAACCATTTCATACACACTCCGCTATTATTGCATCATTGTGGAGGAAACCATTTCATACACAACTTGCTATTATTACATTATTGTGGAGGAAACCATTTCATACACAACTTGCTATTATTACATTATTGTGGATGAAACCATTTCATACACAACTCGCTATTATTACATCATTGTGGAGGAAACCATTTCATACACAACCTGCTATTATTACATCATTGTGGAGGAAACCATTTCATACACAACCCGTTATTATTACATCATTGTGGAGGAAACCATTTCATACACAACCTGCTATTATTACATCATTGTGGAGGAAACCATTTCATACACAACCCGCTATTATTACATCATTGTGGAGGAAACCATTTCATACACAACCCGCTATTATTACATCATTGTGGAGGAAACCATTTCATACACACTCCGCTATTATTGCATCATTGTGGAGGAAACCATTTCATACACAACTTGCTATTATTACATTATTGTGGAGGAAACCATTTCATACACAACTTGCTATTATTACATTATTGTGGATGAAACCATTTCATACACAACTCGCTATTATTACATCATTGTGGAGGAAACCATTTCATACACAACCTGCTATTATTACATCATTGTGGAGGAAACCATTTCATACACAACCCGTTATTATTACATCATTGTGGAGGAAACCATTTCATACACAACCTGCTATTATTACATCATTGTGGAGGAAACCATTTCATACACAACCCGCTATTATTACATCATTGTGGAGGAAACCATTTCATACACAACCCGCTATTATTACATCATTGTGGAGGAAACCATTTCATACACAACTTGCTATTATTACATCATTGTGGAGGAAACCATTTCATACACAACCCGCTATTATTACATCATTGTGGAGGAAACCATTTCATACACAACCCGCTATTATTACATCATTGTGGAGGAAAACCATTTCATACACAACCCGCTATTATTACATCATTGTGGAGGAAACCATTTCATACACAACTTGCTATTATTACATCATTGTGGAGGAAACCATTTCATACACAACCCGCTATTATTACATCATTGTGGAGGAAACCATTTCATACACAACCCGTTATTATTACATCATTGTGGAGGAAACCATTTCATACACAACTTGCTATTATTACATCATTGTGGAGGAAACCATTTCATACACAACCCGCTATTATTACATCATTGTGGAGGAAACCATTTCATACACAACTCGCTATTATTACATCATTGTGGAGGAAACCATTTCATACACAACCCGCTATTATTACATCATTGTGGAGGAAACCATTTCATACACAACCCGCTATTATTACATCATTGTGGAGGAAACCATTTCATACACAACCCGCTATTATTACATCATTGTGGAGCAAACCATTTCATACACAACCCGCTATTATTACATCATTGTGAAGGAAACCATTTCATACACAACCCGCTATTATTACATCATTGTGGAGGAAACCATTTTATATACAACCCGCTATTATTACATCATTGTGGAGGAAACCATTTCATACACAACCCGCTATTATTACATCATTGTGGAGGAAACCATTTCATACACAACCTGCTATTATTACATCATTGTGGAGGAAACCATTTCATACACAACCCGCTATTATTACATCATTGTGGAGGAAACCATTTCATACACAACCCGCTATTATTACATCATTGTGAAGGAAACCATTTCATACACAACCTGCTATTATTACATCATTGTGGAGGAAACCATTTCATACACAACCCGCTATTATTACATCATTGTGAAGGAAACCATTTCATACACAACCCGCTATTATTACATCATTGTGAAGGAAACCATTTCATACACAACCCGCTATTATTACATCATTGTGGAGGAAACCATTTCATACACAACCCGCTATTATTACATCATTGTGAAGGAAACCATTTCATACACAACCCGCTATTATTACATCATTGTGAAGGAAACCATTTCATACACAACCCGCTATTATTACATCATTGTGGAGGAAACCATTTCATACACAACCCGCTATTATTACATCATTGTGGAGGAAACCATTTCATACACAACCCGCTATTATTACATCATTGTGGAGGAAACCATTTCATACACAACCCGCTATTATTACATCATTGTGGAGGAAACCATTTCATACACAACTCGCTATTATTACATCATTGTGGAGGAAACCATTTCATACACAACCCGCTATTATTACATCATTGTGGAGGAAACCATTTCATACACAACCCGCTATTATTACATCATTGTGGAGGAAACCATTTCATACACAACCCGCTATTATTACATCATTGTGGAGCAAACCATTTCATACACAACCCGCTATTATTACATCATTGTGAAGGAAACCATTTCATACACAACCCGCTATTATTACATCATTGTGGAGGAAACCATTTTATATACAACCCGCTATTATTACATCATTGTGGAGGAAACCATTTCATACACAACCCGCTATTATTACATCATTGTGGAGGAAACCATTTCATACACAACCTGCTATTATTACATCATTGTGGAGGAAACCATTTCATACACAACCCGCTATTATTACATCATTGTGGAGGAAACCATTTCATACACAACCCGCTATTATTACATCATTGTGAAGGAAACCATTTCATACACAACCTGCTATTATTACATCATTGTGGAGGAAACCATTTCATACACAACCCGCTATTATTACATCATTGTGAAGGAAACCATTTCATACACAACCCGCTATTATTACATCATTGTGAAGGAAACCATTTCATACACAACCCGCTATTATTACATCATTGTGGAGGAAACCATTTCATACACAACCCGCTATTATTACATCATTGTGAAGGAAACCATTTCATACACAACCCGCTATTATTACATCATTGTGAAGGAAACCATTTCATACACAACCCGCTATTATTACATCATTGTGGAGGAAACCATTTCATACACAACCCGCTATTATTACATCATTGTGGAGGAAACCATTTCATACACAACCCGCTATTATTACATCATTGTGGAGGAAACCATTTCATACACAACCCGCTATTATTACATCATTGTGGAGGAAACCATTTCATACACAACCTGCTATTATTATATCATTGTGGAGGAAACCATTTCATACACAACCCGCTATTATTACATCATTGTGGAGGAAACCATTTCATACACAACCCGCTATTATTACATCATTGTGGAGGAAACCATTTCATACACAACCCGCTATTATTACATCATTGTGGAGGAAACCATTTCATACACAACCCGCTATTATTACATCATTGTGGAGGAAACCATTTCATACACAACCCGCTATTATTACATCATTGTGGAGCAAACCATTTCATACACAACCCGCTATTATTACATCATTGTGGAGGAAACCATTTCATACACAACCCGCTATTATTACATCATTGTGAAGGAAACCATTTCATACACAACCCGCTATTATTACATCATTGTGGAGGAAACCATTTCATACACAACCCGCTATTATTACATCATTGTGAAGGAAACCATTTCATACACAACCCGCTATTATTACATCATTGTGGAGGAAACCATTTCATACACAACCCGCTATTATTACATCATTGTGGAGGAAACCATTTCATACACAACCCGCTATTATTACATCATTGTGGAGCAAACCATTTCATACACAACCCGCTATTATTACATCATTGTGGAGGAAACCATTTCATACACAACCCGCTATTATTACATCATTGTGAAGGAAACCATTTCATACACAACCCGCTATTATTACATCATTGTGGAGGAAACCATTTCATACACAACCCGCTATTATTACATCATTGTGGAGGAAACCATTTCATACACAACCCGCTATTATTACATCATTGTGGAGGAAACCATTTCATACACAACCCGCTATTATTACATCATTGTGGAGGAAACCATTTCATACACAACCCGCTATTATTACATCATTGTGGAGGAAACCATTTCATACACAACCCGCTATTATTACATCATTGTGAAGGAAACCATTTCATACACAACCCGCTATTATTACATCATTGTGGAGGAAACCATTTCATACACAACCCGCTATTATTACATCATTGTGGAGGAAACCATTTCATACACAACCCGCTATTATTACATCATTGTGGAGGAAACCATTTCATACACAACCTGCTATTATTACATCATTGTGGAGGAAACCATTTCATACACAACCCGCTATTATTATATCATTGTGGAGGAAACCATTTCATACACAACCTGCTATTATTACATCATTGTGGGGGAAACCATTTCATCCACAACCTGCTATTATTACATCATTGTGGAGGAAACCATTTCATACACAACTCGCTATTATTACATCATTGTGGAGGAAACCATTTCATACACAACCCGCTATTATTACATCATTGTGGAGCAAACCATTTCATACACAACCCGCTATTATTACATCATTGTGGAGGAAACCATTTCATACACAACCTGCTATTATTACATCATTGTGGAGGAAACCATTTCATACACAACCCGCTATTATTACATCATTGTGGAGCAAACCATTTCATACACAACCCGCTATTATTACATCATTGTGAAGGAAACCATTTCATACACAACCTGCTATTATTACATCATTGTGGAGGAAACCATTTCATACACAACTCGCTATTATTACATCATTGAGGAGGAAACCATTTCATACACAACCCGCTATTATTACATCATTGTGGAGGAAACCATTTTATACACAACCCGCTATTATTACATCATTGAGGAGGAAACCATTTTATACACAACCCGCTATTATTACATCATTGAGGAGGAAACCATTTCATACACAACCTGCTATTATTATATCATGGTGGAGGAAACCATTTCATACACAACTCGCTATTATTACATCATTGAGGAGGAAACCATTTCATACACAACCTGCTATTATTATATCATGGTGGAGGAAACCATTTCATACACAACCCGCTATTATTACATCATTGTGGAGGAAACCATTTCATACACAACCCGCTATTATTACATCATTGTGGAGGAAACCATTTTATACACAACCCGCTATTATTACATCATTGAGGAGGAAACCATTTCATACACAACCCGCTATTATTACATCATTGTGGAGGAAACCATTTTATACACAACCCGCTATTATTACATCATTGTGGAGGAAACCATTTTATACACAACCCGCTATTATTACATCATTGAGGAGGAAACCATTTCATACACAACCCGTTATTATTATATCATTGTGGAGGAAACCACTTCATACACAACTCGCTATTATTATATCATTGTGGAGGAAACCATTTCATACACAACCCGCTATTATTACATCATTGTGGAGGAAACCATTTCATACACAACCCGCTATTATTACATCATTGTGGAGGAAACCATTTCATACACAACCTGCTATTATTATATCATTGTGGAGGAAACCATTTCATACACAACCCGCTATTATTATATCATTGTGGAGGAAACCATTTCATACACAACCCGCTATTATTACATCATTGTGGAGGAAACCATTTCATACACAACCCGCTATTATTACATCATTGTGGAGGAAACCATTTCATACACAACCCGCTATTATTATATCATTGTGGAGGAAACCATTTCATACACAACCCGCTATTATTACATCATTGTGGAGGAAACCATTTCATACACAACCCGCTATTATTACATCATTGTGGAGGAAACCATTTCATACACAACCTGCTATTATTATATCATTGTGGAGGAAACCATTTCATACACAACCCGCTATTATTACATCATTGTGGAGGAAACCATTTCATACACAACCCGCTATTATTACATCATTGTGGAGGAAACCATTTCATACACAACCAGCTATTATTACATCATTGTGGAGGAAACCATTTCATACACAACCTGCTATTATTATATCATTGAGGAGGAAACCATTTCATACACAACCCGCTATTATTATATCATTGTGGAGGAAACTATTTCATACACAACCTGCTATTATTACATCATTGTGGAGGAAACCATTTTATACACAACCCGCTATTATTACATCATTGTGGAGGAAACCATTTCATACACAACCCGCTATTATTACATCATTGAGGAGGAAACCATTTCATACACAACCCGCTATTATTACATCATTGTGGAGGAAACCATTTTATACACAACCCGCTATTATTACATCATTGTGGAGGAAACCATTTCATACACAACCAGCTATTATTACATCATTGTGGAGGAAACCATTTCATACACAACCTGCTATTATTATATCATTGAGGAGGAAACCATTTCATACACAACCCGCTATTATTATATCATTGTGGAGGAAACCATTTTATACACAACTCGCTATTATTATATCATTGAGGAGGAAACCATTTCATACACAACCCGCTATTATTACATCATTGTGGAGGAAACCATTTCATACACAACCTGCTATTATTACATCATTGTGGAGGAAACCATTTCATACACAACCCGCTATTATTAAATCATTGTGGAGGAAACCATTTCATACACAACTCGCTATTATTACATCATTGTGGAGGAAACCATTTCATACACAACTCGTTATTATTACATCATTGTGGAGGAAACCATTTCATACACAACCCGCTATTATTACATCATTGTGGAGGAAACCATTTCATACACAACCTGCTATTATTACATCATTGTGAAGGAAACCATTTCATACACAACCTCCTATTATTATATCATTGTGGAGGAAACCATTTCATACACAACTCGTTATTATTACATCATTGTGGAGGAAACCATTTCATACACAACCCGCTATTATTATATCATTGTGGAGGAAACCATTTCATACACAACTTGCTATTATTACATCATTGTGGAGGAAACCATTTCATACACAACTCGTTATTATTACATCATTGTGGAGGAAACCATTTCATACACAACTCGTTATTATTACATCATTGTGGAGGAAACCATTTCATACACAACTCGCTATTATTACATCATTGTGGAGGAAACCATTTCATACACAACTCGTTATTATTACATCATTGTGGAGGAAACCATTTCATACACAACTCGTTATTATTACATCATTGTGGAGGAAACCATTTCATACACAACCCGCTATTATTACATCATTGTGGAGGAAACCATTTCATACACAACCCGCTATTATTACATCATTGTGGAGGAAACTATTTCATACACAACCCGCTATTATTACATCATTGTGGAGGAAACCATTTCATACACAACTCGTTATTATTACATCATTGTGGAGGAAACCATTTCATACACAACCCGCTATTATTACATCATTGTGGAGGAAACCATTTCATACACAACCCGCTATTATTACATCATTGTGGAGGAAACCATTTCATACACAACCCGCTATTATTACATCATTGTGGAGGAAACCATTTCATACACAACCCGCTATTATTACATCATTGTGGAGGAAACCATTTCATACACAACCCGCTATTATTACATCATTGTGGAGGAAACCATTTCATACACAACCCGCTATTATTACATCATTGTGGAGGAAACCATTTCATACACAACTCGTTATTATTACATCATTGTGGAGGAAACCATTTCATACACAACTCGCTATTATTACATCATTGTGGAGGAAACCATTTCATACACAACTCGTTATTATTACATCATTGTGGAGGAAACCATTTCATACACAACTCGTTATTATTACATCATTGTGGAGGAAACCATTTCATACACAACCCGCTATTATTACATCATTGTGGAGGAAACCATTTCATACACAACCCGCTATTATTACATCATTGTGGAGGAAACCATTTCATACACAACCCGCTATTATTACATCATTGTGGAGGAAACCATTTCATACACAACCCGCTATTATTACATCATTGTGGAGGAAACCATTTCATACACAACCCGCTATTATTACATCATTGTGGAGGAAACCATTTCATACACAACTCGTTATTATTACATCATTGTGGAGGAAACCATTTCATACACAACTCGCTATTATTACATCATTGTGGAGGAAACCATTTCATACACAACTCGTTATTATTACATCATTGTGGAGGAAACCATTTCATACACAACTCGTTATTATTACATCATTGTGGAGGAAACCATTTCATACACAACCCGCTATTATTACATCATTGTGGAGGAAACCATTTCATACACAACCCGCTATTATTACATCATTGTGGAGGAAACTATTTCATACACAACCCGCTATTATTACATCATTGTGGAGGAAACCATTTCATACACAACCCGCTATTATTACATCATTGAGGAGGAAACCATTTCATCCACAACCTGCTATTATTATATCATTGTGGAGGAAACCATTTCATACACAACCCGCTATTATTATATCATTGTGGAGGAAACCATTTCATACACAACTCGCTATTATTACATCATTGAGGAGGAAACCATTTCATACACAACCCGCTATTATTATATCATTGTGGAGGAAACCATTTCATACACAACCCGCTATTATTACATCATTGTGGAGGAAACCATTTCATACACAACCCGCTATTATTACATCATTGAGGAGGAAACCATTTCATACACAACCCGCTATTATTACATCATTGTGGAGGAAACCATTTCATACACAACTCGCTATTATTATATCATTGTGGAGGAAACCATTTCATACACAACCCGCTATTATTACATCATTGTGGAGGAAACCATTTCATACACAACCCGCTATTATTACATCATTGTGGAGGAAACCATTTCATACACAACCCGTTATTATTATATCATTGTGGAGGAAACCATTTCATACACAACCCGCTATTATTACATCATTGTGGAGGAAACCATTTCATACACAACCCGCTATTATTACATCATTGTGGAGGAAAACCATTTCATACACAACCCGCTATTATTACATCATTGTGGAGGAAACCATTTTATACACAACCCGTTATTATTACATCATTGTGGAGGAAACCATTTTATACACAACCCGCTATTATTACATCATTGAGGAGGAAACCATTTCATACACAACCCGTTATTATTACATCATTGTGGAGGAAACCATTTTATACACAACCCGTTATTATTACATCATTGTGGAGGAAACCATTTTATACACAACCCGTTATTATTACATCATTGTGGAGGAAACCATTTTATACACAACCCGTTATTATTACATCATTGTGGAGGAAACCATTTTATACACAACCCGCTATTATTACATCATTGTGGAGGAAACCATTTCATACACAACCCGCTATTATTACATCATTGAGGAGGAAACCATTTTATACACAACCCGCTATTATTACATCATTGTGGAGGAAACCATTTCATACACAACCCGTTATTATTACATCATTGAGGAGGAAACCATTTTATACACAACCCGCTATTATTACATCATTGTGAAGGAAACCATTTCATACACAACCCGCTATTATTACATCATTGAGGAGGAAACCATTTTATACACAACCCACTATTATTACATCATTGAGGAGGAAACCATTTTATACACAACCCGTTATTATTACATCATTGAGGAGGAAACCATTTTATACACAACCCGCTATTATTACATCATTGTGAAGGAAACCATTTCATACACAACCCGTTATTATTACATCATTGTGGAGGAAACCATTTCATACACAACCCGCTATTATTACATCATTGAGGAGGAAACCATTTTATACACAACCCGCTATTATTACATCATTGTGGAGGAAACCATTTCATACACAACCCGCTATTATTACATCATTGTGGAGGAAACTATTTCATACACAACCCGCTATTATTACATCATTGTGGAGGAAACCATTTCATACACAACCCGCTATTATTACATCATTGTGGAGGAAACCATTTCATACACAACCCGCTATTATTACATCATTGAGGAGGAAACCATTTTATACACAACCCGCTATTATTACATCATTGTGGAGGAAACCATTTTATACACAACCCGCTATTATTACATCATTGAGGAGGAAACCATTTTATACACAACCCGCTATTATTACATCATTGTGGAGGAAACTATTTCATACACAACCTGCTATTATTACATCATTGTGAAGGAAACCATTTTATACACAACCCGCTATTATTACATCATTGAGGAGGAAACCATTTTATACACAACCCGCTATTATTACATCATTGTGGAGGAAACTATTTCATACACAACCCGCTATTATTACATCATTGTGGAGGAAACCATTTCATACACAACCCGCTATTATTACATCATTGTGGAGGAAACCATTTCATACACAACCCGCTATTATTACATCATTGAGGAGGAAACCATTTTATACACAACCCGCTATTATTACATCATTGTGGAGGAAACCATTTTATACACAACCCGCTATTATTACATCATTGAGGAGGAAACCATTTTATACACAACCCGCTATTATTACATCATTGTGGAGGAAACTATTTCATACACAACCCGCTATTATTACATCATTGTGAAGGAAACCATTTTATACACAACCCGCTATTATTACATCATTGAGGAGGAAACCATTTTATACACAACCCGCTATTATTACATCATTGAGGAGGAAACCATTTTATACACAACCCGCTATTATTACATCATTGAGGAGGAAACCATTTTATACACAACCCGCTATTATTACATCATTGTGGAGGAAACCATTTTATACACAACCCGCTATTATTACATCATTGAGGAGGAAACCATTTTATACACAACCCGCTATTATTACATCATTGAGGAGGAAACCATTTTATACACAACCCGCTATTATTACATCATTGTGGAGGAAACCATTTTATACACAACCCGCTATTATTACATCATTGAGGAGGAAACCATTTTATACACAACCCGCTATTATTACATCATTGAGGAGGAAACCATTTTATACACAACCCGCTATTATTACATCATTGAGGAGGAAACCATTTTATACACAACCCGCTATTATTACATCATTGTGGAGGAAACCATTTCATACACAACCCGCTATTATTACATCATTGAGGAGGAAACCATTTTATACACAACCCGCTATTATTACATCATTGTGGAGGAAACTATTTCATACACAACCCGCTATTATTACATCATTGTGGAGGAAACCATTTTATACACAACCCGCTATTATTACATCATTGAGGAGGAAACCATTTTATACACAACCCGCTATTATTACATCATTGAGGAGGAAACCATTTTATACACAACCCGTTATTATTACATCATTGTGGAGGAAACCATTTCATACACAACCCGCTATTATTACATCATTGAGGAGGAAACCATTTCATACACAACCCGCTATTATTACATCATTGTGGAGGAAACCATTTCATACACAACTCGCTATTATTACATCATTGTGGAGCAAACCATTTCATACACAACCCGCTATTATTACATCATTGAGGAGGAAACTATTTTATACACAACCCGCTATTATTACATCATTGTGGAGGAAACCATTTTATACACAACCCGCTATTATTACATCATTGTGGAGGAAACCATTTCATACACAACCCGCTATTATTACATCATTGTGGAGGAAACTATTTCATACACAACCCGCTATTATTACATCATTGTGGAGGAAACTATTTCATACACAACCCGCTATTATTACATCATTGTGGAGGAAACCATTTCATACACAACCCGCTATTATTACATCATTGAGGAGGAAACCATTTTATACACAACCCGCTATTATTACATCATTGTGGAGGAAACCATTTTATACACAACCCGCTATTATTACATCATTGTGGAGGAAACCATTTCATACACAACCCGCTATTATTACATCATTGTGGAGGAAACTATTTCATACACAACTCGCTATTATTACATCATTGTGAAGGAAACCATTTTATACACAACCCGTTATTATTACATCATTGTGGAGGAAACCATTTTATACACAACCCGTTATTATTACATCATTGTGGAGGAAACCATTTTATACACAACCCGCTATTATTACATCATTGTGGAGGAAACTATTTCATACACAACTCGCTATTATTACATCATTGTGAAGGAAACCATTTCATACACAACCCGCTATTATTACATCATTGTGGAGGAAACCATTTTATACACAACCCGTTATTATTACATCATTGTGGAGGAAACCATTTTATACACAACCCGCTATTATTACATCATTGTGAAGGAAACCATTTCATACACAACCCGCTATTATTACATCATTGTGGAGGAAACCATTTCATACACAACCCGCTATTATTACATCATTGAGGAGGAAACCATTTTATACACAACCCGTTATTATTACATCATTGTGGAGGAAACTATTTCATACACAACCCGCTATTATTACATCATTGTGGAGGAAACCATTTCATACACAACCCGCTATTATTACATCATTGAGGAGGAAACCATTTTATACACAACCCGTTATTATTACATCATTGTGGAGGAAACCATTTCATACACAACCCGCTATTATTACATCATTGAGGAGGAAACCATTTTATACACAACCCGCTATTATTACATCATTGTGGAGGAAACTATTTCATACACAACCCGCTATTATTACATCATTGAGGAGGAAACCATTTTATACACAACCCGTTATTATTACATCATTGTGGAGGAAACTATTTCATACACAACCCGCTATTATTACATCATTGTGGAGGAAACCATTTCATACACAACCCGTTATTATTACATCATTGTGGAGGAAACTATTTCATACACAACCCGCTATTATTACATCATTGAGGAGGAAACCATTTTATACACAACCCGCTATTATTACATCATTGTGGAGGAAACTATTTCATACACAACCCGCTATTATTACATCATTGTGGAGGAAACTATTTCATACACAACCCGCTATTATTACATCATTGTGGAGGAAACTATTTCATACACAACCCGTTATTATTACATCATTGTGGAGGAAACCATTTCATACACAACCCGTTATTATTACATCATTGTGGAGGAAACTATTTCATACACAACCCGCTATTATTACATCATTGTGGAGGAAACTATTTCATACACAACCCGTTATTATTACATCATTGTGGAGGAAACTATTTCATACACAACCCGCTATTATTACATCATTGTGGAGGAAACCATTTCATACACAACCCGTTATTATTACATCATTGTGGAGGAAACTATTTCATACACAACCCGCTATTATTACATCATTGAGGAGGAAACCATTTTATACACAACCCGCTATTATTACATCATTGTGGAGGAAACCATTTCATACACAACCCGCTATTATTACATCATTGTGGAGGAAACCATTTCATACACAACTCGCTATTATTACATCATTGTGGAGGAAACCATTTTATACACAACCCGCTATTATTACATCATTGTGGAGGAAACCATTTCATACACAACTCGCTATTATTACATCATTGTGGAGGAAACCATTTCATACACAACTCGCTATTATTACATCATTGAGGAGGAAACCATTTTATACACAACTCGCTATTATTACATCATTGTGGAGGAAACCATTTTATACACAACCTGCTATTATTATATCATTGTGGAGGAAACCATTTCATACACAACCCGCTATTATTATATCATTGTGGAGGAAACCATTTTATACACAACCCGCTATTATTATATCATTGTGGAGGAAACCATTTCATACACAACCCGCTATTATTACATCATTGTGGAGGAAACCATTTCATACACAACCTGCTATTATTACATCATTGTGGAGGAAACCATTTCATACACAACTCGCTATTATTACATCATTGTGGAGGAAACCATTTCATACACAACTCGCTATTATTACATCATTGTGGAGGAAACCATTTTATACACAACCTGCTATTATTACATCATTGTGGAGGAAACCATTTCATACACAACTCGCTATTATTACATCATTGTGGAGGAAACCATTTCATACACAACTCGCTATTATTACATCATTGTGGAGGAAACCATTTCATACACAACTCGCTATTATTACATCATTGTGGAGGAAACCATTTCATACACAACCTGCTATTATTACATCATTGTGGAGGAAACCATTTCATACACAACTCGCTATTATTACATCATTGTGGAGGAAACCATTTCATACACAACCTGCTATTATTACATCATTGTGGAGGAAACCATTTCATACACAACCTGCTATTATTATATCATTGTGGAGGAAACCATTTCATACACAACCTGCTATTATTATATCATTGTGGAGGAAACCATTTCATACACAACCTGCTATTATTATATCATTGTGGAGGAAACCATTTCATACACAACCTGCTATTATTACATCATTGTGGAGGAAACCATTTCATACACACTCCGCTATTATTACATCATTGAGGAGGAAACCATTTCATACACAACCCGCTATTATTATATCATTGTGGAGGAAACCATTTCATACACAACCCGTTATTATTATATCATTGTGGAGGAAACCATTTCATACACAACCCGCTATTATTATATCATTGTGGAGGAAACCATTTCATACACAACCTGCTATTATTATATCATTGTGGAGGAAACCATTTCATACACAACCCGCTATTATTACATCATTGTGGAGGAAACCATTTCATACACAACCTGCTATTATTATATCATTGTGGAGGAAACCATTTCATACACAACCCGCTATTATTACATCATTGTGGAGGAAACCATTTCATACACAACCCGCTATTATTACATCATTGTGGAGGAAACCATTTCATACACAACCTGCTATTATTATATCATTGTGGAGGAAACCATTTCATACACAACTCGCTATTATTATATCATTGTGGAGGAAACCATTTCATACACAACTCGCTATTATTATATCATTGTGGAGGAAACCATTTCATACACAACCTGCTATTATTATATCATTGTGGAGGAAACCATTTCATACACAACCCGCTATTATTACATCATTGTGGAGGAAACCATTTCATACACACTCCGCTATTATTACATCATTGTGGAGGAAACCATTTCATACACAACCCGCTATTATTATATCATTGTGGAGGAAACCATTTCATACACAACCCGCTATTATTATATCATTGTGGAGGAAACCATTTCATACACAACCCGCTATTATTACATCATTGTGGAGGAAACCATTTCATACACAACCCGCTATTATTACATCATTGTGGAGGAAACCATTTCATACACAACCCGCTATTATTACATCATTGAGGAGGAAACCATTTCATACACAACCCGCTATTATTATATCATTGTGGAGGAAACCATTTCATACACAACTCGCTATTATTACATCATTGAGGAGGAAACCATTTTATACACAACCCGCTATTATTACATCATTGTGGAGGAAACCATTTCATACACAACTCGCTATTATTACATCATTGAGGAGGAAACCATTTTATACACAACTCGCTATTATTACATCATTGTGGAGGAAACCATTTCATACACAACCCGCTATTATTACATCATTGAGGAGGAAACCATTTTATACACAACTCGCTATTATTACATCATTGTGGAGGAAACCATTTTATACACAACCCGCTATTATTACATCATTGTGGAGGAAACCATTTCATACACAACTCGCTATTATTACATCATTGAGGAGGAAACCATTTCATACACAACTCGCTATTATTACATCATTGAGGAGGAAACCATTTTATACACAACCCGCTATTATTACATCATTGTGGAGGAAACCATTTCATACACAACTCGCTATTATTACATTATTGAGGAGGAAACCATTTTATACACAACTCGCTATTATTACATCATTGTGGAGGAAACCATTTCATACACAACCCGCTATTATTACATCATTGAGGAGGAAACCATTTTATACACAACTCGCTATTATTACATCATTGTGGAGGAAACCATTTTATACACAACCTGCTATTATTATATCATTGTGGAGGAAACCATTTCATACACAACCTGCTATTATTATATCATTGTGGAGGAAACCATTTCATACACAACCCGCTATTATTACATCATTGTGGAGGAAACCATTTCATACACAACTCGCTATTATTACATCATTGTGGAGGAAACCATTTCATACACAACTCGCTATTATTACATCATTGTGGAGGAAACCATTTCATACACAACCCGCTATTATTACATCATTGTGGAGGAAACCATTTCATACACAACTCGCTATTATTACATCATTGTGGAGGAAACCATTTCATACACAACCTGCTATTATTACATCATTGTGGAGGAAACCATTTCATACACAACCCGCTATTATTATATCATTGTGGAGGAAACCATTTCATACACAACCCGCTATTATTACATCATTGTGGAGGAAACCATTTCATACACAACTCGCTATTATTACATCATTGTGGAGGAAACCATTTCATACACAACCTGCTATTATTACATCATTGTGGAGGAAACCATTTCATACACAACTCGCTATTATTACATCATTGTGGAGGAAACCATTTCATACACAACCCGCTATTATTACATCATTGTGGAGGAAACCATTTCATACACAACTCGCTATTATTACATCATTGTGGAGGAAACCATTTCATACACAACCTGCTATTATTACATCATTGTGGAGGAAACCATTTCATACACAACCCGCTATTATTATATCATTGTGGAGGAAACCATTTCATACACAACCTGCTATTATTATATCATTGTGGAGGAAACCATTTCATACACAACTCGCTATTATTACATCATTGTGGAGGAAACCATTTCATACACAACCTGCTATTATTACATCATTGTGGAGGAAACCATTTCATACACAACTCGCTATTATTACATCATTGTGGAGGAAACCATTTCATACACAACTCGCTATTATTACATCATTGTGGAGGAAACCATTTCATACACAACCCGCTATTATTACATCATTGTGGAGGAAACCATTTCATACACAACTCGCTATTATTACATCATTGTGGAGGAAACCATTTCATACACAACCCGCTATTATTACATCATTGTGGAGGAAACCATTTCATACACAACTCGCTATTATTACATCATTGTGGAGGAAACCATTTCATACACAACCTGCTATTATTACATCATTGTGGAGGAAACCATTTCATACACAACCCGCTATTATTATATCATTGTGGAGGAAACCATTTCATACACAACCCGCTATTATTACATCATTGTGGAGGAAACCATTTCATACACAACTCGCTATTATTACATCATTGTGGAGGAAACCATTTCATACACAACCTGCTATTATTACATCATTGTGGAGGAAACCATTTCATACACAACTCGCTATTATTACATCATTGTGGAGGAAACCATTTCATACACAACCCGCTATTATTACATCATTGTGGAGGAAACCATTTCATACACAACTCGCTATTATTACATCATTGTGGAGGAAACCATTTCATACACAACCCGCTATTATTACATCATTGTGGAGGAAACCATTTCATACACAACCCGCTATTATTATATCATTGTGGAGGAAACCATTTCATACACAACTCGCTATTATTACATCATTGTGGAGGAAACCATTTCATACACAACCTGCTATTATTATATCATTGTGGAGGAAACCATTTCATACACAACCTGCTATTATTATATCATTGTGGAGGAAACCATTTCATACACAACCTGCTATTATTATATCATTGTGGAGGAAACCATTTCATACACAACCTGCTATTATTATATCATTGTGGAGGAAACCATTTCATACACAACCTGCTATTATTATATCATTGTGGAGGAAACCATTTCATACACAACCCGCTATTATTACATCATTGTGGAGGAAACCATTTCATACACAACCTGCTATTATTACATCATTGTGGAGGAAACCATTTCATACACAACCCGCTATTATTATATCATTGTGGAGGAAACCATTTCATACACAACCCGCTATTATTATATCATTGTGGAGGAAACCATTTCATACACAACCTGCTATTATTATATCATTGTGGAGGAAACCATTTCATACACAACCCGCTATTATTACATCATTGTGGAGGAAACCATTTCATACACAACCCGCTATTATTATATCATTGTGGAGGAAACCATTTCATACACAACCTGCTATTATTATATCATTGTGGAGGAAACCATTTCATACACAACTCGCTATTATTACATCATTGTGGAGGAAACCATTTCATACACAACCTGCTATTATTACATCATTGTGGAGGAAACCATTTCATACACAACTCGCTATTATTACATCATTGTGGAGGAAACCATTTCATACACAACTCGCTATTATTACATCATTGTGGAGGAAACCATTTCATACACAACTCGCTATTATTACATCATTGTGGAGGAAACCATTTCATACACAACTTGCTATTATTACATCATTGTGGAGGAAACCATTTCATACACAACCCGCTATTATTACATCATTGTGGAGGAAACCATTTCATACACAACTCGCTATTATTACATCATTGTGGAGGAAACCATTTCATACACAACCCGCTATTATTACATCATTGTGGAGGAAACCATTTCATACACAACTTGCTATTATTACATCATTGTGGAGGAAACCATTTCATACACAACCCGTTATTATTACATCATTGTGGAGGAAACCATTTCATACACAACCCGTTATTATTATATCATTGTGGAGGAAACCATTTCATACACAACCTGCTATTATTACATCATTGTGGAGGAAACCATTTCATACACAACCCGCTATTATTATATCATTGTGGAGGAAACCATTTCATACACAACCCGCTATTATTATATCATTGAGGAGGAAACCATTTTATACACAACCCGCTATTATTACATCATTGAGGAGGAAACCATTTCATACACAACCCGCTATTATTATATCATTGTGGAGGAAACCATTTTATACACAACCCGCTATTATTATATCATTGTGGAGGAAACCATTTCATACACAACCTGCTATTATTATATCATTGTGGAGGAAACCATTTCATACACAACCTGCTATTATTACATCATTGAGGAGGAAACCATTTCATACACAACCTGCTATTATTACATCATTGAGGAGGAAACCATTTCATACACAACCTGCTATTATTATATCATTGTGGAGGAAACCATTTCATACACAACCTGCTATTATTATATCATTGTGGAGGAAACCATTTCATACACAACCCGCTATTATTACATCATTGTGGAGGAAACCATTTCATACACAACCTGCTATTATTACATCATTGTGGAGGAAACCATTTCATACACAACCTGCTATTATTACATCATTGAGGAGGAAACCATTTCATACACAAGCTGCTATTATTATATCATTGTGGAGGAAACCATTTCATACACAACCTGCTATTATTATATCATTGTGGAGGAAACCATTTCATACACAACCTGCTATTATTACATCATTGTGGAGGAAACCATTTCATACACAACCTGCTATTATTACATCATTGTGGAGGAAACCATTTCATACACAACCTGCTATTATTATATCATTGTGGAGGAAACCATTTCATACACAACCTGCTATTATTATATCATTGTGGAGGAAACCATTTCATACACAACCTGCTATTATTACATCATTGTGGAGGAAACCATTTCATACACAACCTGCTATTATTACATCATTGTGGAGGAAACCATTTCATACACAACCCGTTATTATTATATCATTGTGGAGGAAACCATTTTATACACAACCCGCTATTATTACATCATTGTGGAGGAAACCATTTCATACACAACCTGCTATTATTATATCATTGTGGAGGAAACCATTTCATACACAACCTGCTATTATTATATCATTGTGGAGGAAACCATTTCATACACAACCTGCTATTATTACATCATTGTGGAGGAAACCATTTCATACACAACCTGCTATTATTACATCATTGTGGAGGAAACCATTTCATACACAACCCATTATTATTATATCATTGTGGAGGAAACCATTTCATACACAACCTGCTATTATTATATCATTGTGGAGGAAACCATTTCATACACAACCCGCTATTATTATATCATTGTGGAGGAAACCATTTCATACACAACCTGCTATTATTATATCATTGTGGAGGAAACCATTTCATACACAACCTGCTATTATTATATCATTGTGGAGGAAACCATTTCATACACAACCCGCTATTATTACATCATTGTGGAGGAAACCATTTCATACACAACCCGCTATTATTACATCATTGTGGAGGAAACCATTTTATACACAACCCGCTATTATTATATCATTGTGGAGGAAACCATTTCATACACAACTCGCTATTATTACATCATTGTGGAGGAAACCATTTCATACACAACCTGCTATTATTACATCATTGTGGAGGAAACCATTTCATACACAACCCGCTATTATTATATCATTGTGGAGGAAACCATTTCATACACAACCCGCTATTATTATATCATTGTGGAGGAAACCATTTCATACACAACCCGCTATTATTATATCATTGTGGAGGAAACCATTTCATACACAACTCGCTATTATTACATCATTGTGGAGGAAACCATTTCATACACAACCTGCTATTATTACATCATTGTGGAGGAAACCATTTCATACACAACCCGCTATTATTACATCATTGTGGAGGAAACCATTTCATACACAACCCGCTATTATTACATCATTGTGGAGGAAACCATTTTATACACAACCCGCTATTATTATATCATTGTGGAGGAAACCATTTCATACACAACCCGCTATTATTATATCATTGAGGAGGAAACCATTTTATACACAACCCGCTATTATTACATCATTGAGGAGGAAACCATTTCATACACAACCCGCTATTATTATATCATTGTGGAGGAAACCATTTTATACACAACCCGCTATTATTATATCATTGTGGAGGAAACCATTTCATACACAACCTGCTATTATTATATCATTGTGGAGGAAACCATTTCATACACAACCTGCTATTATTATATCATTGTGGAGGAAACCATTTCATACACAACCCGTTATTATTACATCATTGTGGAGGAAACCATTTCATACACAACCTGCTATTATTATATCATTGTGGAGGAAACCATTTCATACACAACCTGCTATTATTATATCATTGTGGAGGAAACCATTTCATACACAACCTGCTATTATTACATCATTGTGGAGGAAACCATTTCATACACAACCCGCTATTATTATATCATTGAGGAGGAAACCATTTTATACACAACCCGCTATTATTACATCATTGAGGAGGAAACCATTTCATACACAACCCGCTATTATTATATCATTGTGGAGGAAACCATTTTATACACAACCCGCTATTATTATATCATTGTGGAGGAAACCATTTCATACACAACCTGCTATTATTATATCATTGTGGAGGAAACCATTTCATACACAACCTGCTATTATTATATCATTGTGGAGGAAACCATTTCATACACAACCCGTTATTATTACATCATTGTGGAGGAAACCATTTCATACACAACCTGCTATTATTATATCATTGTGGAGGAAACCATTTCATACACAACCTGCTATTATTATATCATTGTGGAGGAAACCATTTCATACACAACCTGCTATTATTACATCATTGTGGAGGAAACCATTTCATACACAACCTGCTATTATTATATCATTGTGGAGGAAACCATTTCATACACAACCTGCTATTATTATATCATTGTGGAGGAAACCATTTCATACACAACCTGCTATTATTACATCATTGTGGAGGAAACCATTTCATACACAACCTGCTATTATTATATCATTGTGGAGGAAACCATTTCATACACAACCCGTTATTATTATATCATTGTGGAGGAAACCATTTCATACACAACCTGCTATTATTATATCATTGTGGAGGAAACCATTTCATACACAACCTGCTATTATTATATCATTGTGGAGGAAACCATTTCATACACAACCTGCTATTATTATATCATTGTGGAGGAAACCATTTCATACACAACCTGCTATTATTATATCATTGTGGAGGAAACCATTTCATACACAACCTGCTATTATTATATCATTGTGGAGGAAACCATTTCATACACAACCCGTTATTATTATATCATTGTGGAGGAAACCATTTTATACACAACCTGCTATTATTACATCATTGTGGAGGAAACCATTTCATACACAACTCGCTATTATTACATCATTGTGGAGGAAACCATTTCATACACAACCCGCTATTATTACATCATTGTGGAGGAAACCATTTCATACACAACCCGTTATTATTATATCATTGTGGAGGAAACCATTTCATACACAACCTGCTATTATTATATCATTGTGGAGGAAACCATTTCATACACAACCTGCTATTATTACATCATTGTGGAGGAAACCATTTCATACACAACCCGTTATTATTATATCATTGTGGAGGAAACCATTTTATACACAACCTGCTATTATTATATCATTGTGGAGGAAACCATTTCATACACAACCTGCTATTATTACATCATTGTGGAGGAAACCATTTCATACACAACCCGTTATTATTATATCATTGTGGAGGAAACCATTTTATACACAACCTGCTATTATTACATCATTGTGGAGGAAACCATTTCATACACAACTCGCTATTATTACATCATTGTGGAGGAAACCATTTCATACACAACTCGCTATTATTACATCATTGTGGAGCAAACCATTTCATACACAACTCGCTATTATTACATCATTGTGGAGGAAACCATTTCATACACAACCCGCTATTATTACATCATTGTGGAGGAAACCATTTCATACACAACTCGCTATTATTACATCATTGTGGAGGAAACCATTTCATACACAACTCGCTATTATTACATCATTGTGGAGGAAACCATTTCATACACAACCTGCTATTATTATATCATTGTGGAGGAAACCATTTCATACACAACCCGTTATTATTATATCATTGTGGAGGAAACCATTTCATACACAACCTGCTATTATTATATCATTGTGGAGGAAACCATTTCATACACAACCTGCTATTATTACATCATTGTGGAGGAAACCATTTCATACACAACCCGTTATTATTATATCATTGTGGAGGAAACCATTTTATACACAACCTGCTATTATTATATCATTGTGGAGGAAACCATTTCATACACAACCTGCTATTATTACATCATTGTGGAGGAAACCATTTCATACACAACCCGTTATTATTATATCATTGTGGAGGAAACCATTTTATACACAACCTGCTATTATTACATCATTGTGGAGGAAACCATTTCATACACAACTCGCTATTATTACATCATTGTGGAGGAAACCATTTCATACACAACCTGCTATTATTATATCATTGTGGAGGAAACCATTTCATACACAACCTGCTATTATTATATCATTGTGGAGGAAACCATTTCATACACAACCTGCTATTATTACATCATTGTGGAGGAAACCATTTCATACACAACCTGCTATTATTACATCATTGTGGAGGAAACCATTTCATACACAACTCGCTATTATTACATCATTGTGGAGGAAACCATTTCATACACAACCTGCTATTATTATATCATTGTGGAGGAAACCATTTCATACACAACCTGCTATTATTATATCATTGTGGAGGAAACCATTTCATACACAACCTGCTATTATTACATCATTGTGGAGGAAACCATTTCATACACAACCCATTATTATTATATCATTGTGGAGGAAACCATTTCATACACAACCTGCTATTATTATATCATTGTGGAGGAAACCATTTCATACACAACCCGCTATTATTATATCATTGTGGAGGAAACCATTTCATACACAACCCGCTATTATTATATCATTGTGGAGGAAACCATTTCATACACAACCCGCTATTATTATATCATTGTGGAGGAAACCATTTCATACACAACCTGCTATTATTATATCATTGTGGAGGAAACCATTTCATACACAACCCGTTATTATTATATCATTGTGGAGGAAACCATTTCATACACAACCCGCTATTATTATATCATTGTGGAGGAAACCATTTCATACACAACCCGCTATTATTATATCATTGTGGAGGAAACCATTTCATACACAACCCGCTATTATTATATCATTGTGGAGGAAACCATTTCATACACAACCTGCTATTATTATATCATTGTGGAGGAAACCATTTCATACACAACCCGTTATTATTATATCATTGTGGAGGAAACCATTTCATACACAACCCGCTATTATTATATCATTGTGGAGGAAACCATTTCATACACAACTCGCTATTATTACATCATTGTGGAGGAAACCATTTCATACACAACCTGCTATTATTACATCATTGTGGAGGAAACCATTTCATACACAACCCGCTATTATTACATCATTGTGGAGGAAACCATTTCATACACAACCCGCTATTATTACATCATTGTGGAGGAAACCATTTCATACACAACCTGCTATTATTACATCATTGTGGAGGAAACCATTTCATACACAACTCGCTATTATTACATCATTGTGGAGCAAACCATTTCATACACAACCCGCTATTATTACATCATTGTGGAGGAAACCATTTCATACACAACTCGCTATTATTACATCATTGTGGAGGAAACCATTTCATACACAACTCGCTATTATTACATCATTGTGGAGCAAACCATTTCATACACAACTCGCTATTATTACATCATTGTGGAGGAAACCATTTCATACACAACCCGCTATTATTACATCATTGTGGAGGAAACCATTTCATACACAACTCGCTATTATTACATCATTGTGGAGGAAACCATTTCATACACAACTCGCTATTATTACATCATTGTGGAGCAAACCATTTCATACACAACTCGCTATTATTACATCATTGTGGAGGAAACCATTTCATACACAACTCGCTATTATTACATCATTGTGGAGCAAACCATTTCATACACAACCTGCTATTATTACATCATTGTGGAGGAAACCATTTCATACACAACTCGCTATTATTACATCATTGTGGAGGAAACCATTTCATACACAACCCGCTATTATTACATCATTGTGGAGGAAACCATTTCATACACAACCTGCTATTATTATATCATTGTGGAGGAAACCATTTCATACACAACCTGCTATTATTACATCATTGTGGAGGAAACCATTTCATACACAACCTGCTATTATTATATCATTGTGGAGGAAACCATTTCATACACAACCCGCTATTATTACATCATTGTGGAGGAAACCATTTCATACACAACTCGCTATTATTACATCATTGTGGAGGAAACCATTTCATACACAACCCGCTATTATTACATCATTGTGGAGGAAACCATTTCATACACAACCTGCTATTATTACATCATTGTGGAGGAAACCATTTCATACACAACCTGCTATTATTACATCATTGTGGAGGAAACCATTTCATACACAACCCGTTATTATTATATCATTGTGGAGGAAACCATTTCATACACAACCTGCTATTATTATATCATTGTGGAGGAAACCATTTCATACACAACCCGTTATTATTATATCATTGTGGAGGAAACCATTTTATACACAACCCGCTATTATTACATCATTGAGGAGGAAACCATTTCATACACAACCCGCTATTATTATATCATTGTGGAGGAAACCATTTCATACACAACCCGCTATTATTATATCATTGTGGAGGAAACCATTTCATACACAACCTGCTATTATTATATCATTGTGGAGGAAACCATTTCATACACAACCTGCTATTATTATATCATTGTGGAGGAAACCATTTCATACACAACCTGCTATTATTACATCATTGTGGAGGAAACCATTTCATACACAACCTGCTATTATTATATCATTGTGGAGGAAACCATTTCATACACAACCCGTTATTATTATATCATTGTGGAGGAAACCATTTCATACACAACCTGCTATTATTATATCATTGTGGAGGAAACCATTTCATACACAACCCGTTATTATTATATCATTGTGGAGGAAACCATTTTATACACAACCCGCTATTATTACATCATTGAGGAGGAAACCATTTCATACACAACCCGCTATTATTATATCATTGTGGAGGAAACCATTTCATACACAACCTGCTATTATTATATCATTGTGGAGGAAACCATTTCATACACAACCCGCTATTATTACATCATGGTGGAGGAAACCATTTCATACACAACCCGCTATTATTACATCATTGTGGAGGAAACCATTTCATACACAACCCGCTATTATTACATCATTGTGGAGCAAACCATTTCATACACAACTCGCTATTATTACATCATTGTGGAGGAAACCATTTCATACACAACCCGCTATTATTACATCATTGTGGAGGAAACCATTTCATACACAACCCGCTATTATTACATCATTGTGGAGGAAACCATTTCATACACAACCCGCTATTATTACATCATTGTGGAGGAAACCATTTCATCCACAACCTGCTATTATTACATCATTGTGGAGGAAACCATTTCATACACAACCTGCTATTATTACATCATTGTGGAGGAAACCATTTCATCCACAACCTGCTATTATTACATCATTGTGGAGGAAACCATTTCATACACAACCTGCTATTATTATATCATTGTGGAGGAAACCATTTCATCCACAACCTGCTATTATTACATCATTGTGGAGGAAACCATTTCATACACAACCTGCTATTATTATATCATGGTGGAGGAAACCATTTCATACACAACCCGCTATTATTACATCATTGTGGAGGAAACCATTTCATACACAACCCGCTATTATTACATCATTGTGGAGGAAACCATTTCATACACAACCCGCTATTATTACATCATTGTGGAGGAAACCATTTCATACACAACCCGCTATTATTACATCATTGTGGAGGAAACCATTTCATCCACAACCTGCTATTATTACATCATTGTGGAGGAAACCATTTCATACACAACCCGCTATTATTATATCATTGTGGAGGAAACCATTTCATACACAACCCGCTATTATTACATCATTGTGGAGGAAACCATTTCATACACAACCCGCTATTATTACATCATTGTGGAGGAAACCATTTCATACACAACCCGCTATTATTACATCATTGTGGAGGAAACCATTTCATACACAACTCGCTATTATTACATCATTGTGGAGGAAACCATTTCATACACAACCCGCTATTATTACATCATTGTGGAGGAAACCATTTCATACACAACCCGCTATTATTACATCATTGTGGAGGAAACCATTTCATACACAACCCGCTATTATTACATCATTGTGGAGGAAACCATTTCATCCACAACCTGCTATTATTACATCATTGTGGAGGAAACCATTTCATACACAACCTGCTATTATTACATCATTGTGGAGGAAACCATTTCATCCACAACCTGCTATTATTACATCATTGTGGAGGAAACCATTTCATACACAACCTGCTATTATTATATCATTGTGGAGGAAACCATTTCATCCACAACCTGCTATTATTACATCATTGTGGAGGAAACCATTTCATACACAACCTGCTATTATTATATCATGGTGGAGGAAACCATTTCATACACAACCCGCTATTATTACATCATTGTGGAGGAAACCATTTCATACACAACCCGCTATTATTACATCATTGTGGAGGAAACCATTTCATACACAACCCGCTATTATTACATCATTGTGGAGGAAACCATTTCATACACAACCCGCTATTATTACATCATTGTGGAGGAAACCATTTCATCCACAACCTGCTATTATTACATCATTGTGGAGGAAACCATTTCATACACAACCCGCTATTATTATATCATTGTGGAGGAAACCATTTCATACACAACCCGCTATTATTACATCATTGTGGAGGAAACCATTTCATACACAACCCGCTATTATTACATCATTGTGGAGGAAACCATTTCATACACAACCCGCTATTATTACATCATTGTGGAGGAAACCATTTCATACACAACCTGCTATTATTACATCATTGTGGAGGAAACCATTTCATACACAACCCGCTATTATTACATCATTGTGGAGGAAACCATTTCATACACAACTCGCTATTATTACATCATTGTGGAGGAAACCATTTCATACACAACCCGCTATTATTACATCATTGTGGAGGAAACCATTTCATACACAACCCGCTATTATTACATCATTGTGGAGGAAACCATTTCATACACAACCCGCTATTATTACATCATTGTGGAGGAAACCATTTCATACACAACCTGCTATTATTACATCATTGTGGAGGAAACCATTTCATACACAACCCGCTATTATTATATCATTGTGGAGGAAACCATTTCATACACAACCCGCTATTATTACATCATTGTGGAGGAAACCATTTCATACACAACCCGCTATTATTACATCATTGTGGAGGAAACCATTTCATACACAACCCGCTATTATTACATCATTGTGGAGGAAACCATTTCATACACAACCCGCTATTATTACATCATTGTGGAGGAAACCATTTCATACACAACCTGCTATTATTATATCATTGTGGAGGAAACCATTTCATACACAACCCGCTATTATTACATCATTGTGGAGGAAACCATTTCATACACAACCCGCTATTATTATATCATTGTGGAGGAAACCATTTCATACACAACCCGCTATTATTACATCATTGTGGAGGAAACCATTTCATACACAACCCGCTATTATTACATCATTGTGGAGGAAACCATTTCATACACAACCCGCTATTATTACATCATTGTGGAGGAAACCATTTCATCCACAACCTGCTATTATTACATCATTGTGGAGGAAACCATTTCATACACAACCTGCTATTATTATATCATTGTGGAGGAAACCATTTCATACACAACCCGCTATTATTACATCATTGTGGAGGAAACCATTTCATACACAACCTGCTATTATTATATCATTGAGGAGGAAACCATTTCATACACAACCCGCTATTATTACATCATTGTGGAG
This sequence comes from Myxine glutinosa, assembly GCF_964187855.1. NCBI lineage: Eukaryota > Metazoa > Chordata > Myxini > Myxiniformes > Myxinidae > Myxine > Myxine glutinosa. The sequence goes on along the minus strand of NC_136272.1, from coordinate 298,522 downwards.
GAAACCATTTCATACACAACCCGCTATTATTACATCATTGTGGAGGAAACCATTTCATCCACAACCTGCTATTATTACATCATTGTGGAGGAAACCATTTCATACACAACCCGCTATTATTACATCATTGTGGAGGAAACCATTTCATACACAACCCGCTATTATTACATCATTGTGGAGGAAACCATTTCATACACAACCCGTTATTATTACATCATTGTGGAGGAAACCATTTCATACACAACCCGTTATTATTATATCATTGTGGAGGAAACCATTTCATACACAACCCGTTATTATTATATCATTGTGGAGGAAACCATTTCATACACAACCCGTTATTATTATATCATTGTGGAGGAAACCATTTCATACACAACCCGTTATTATTACATCATTGTGGAGGAAACCATTTCATACACAACCCGCTATTATTATATCATTGTGGAGGAAACCATTTCATACACAACCCGTTATTATTATATCATTGTGGAGGAAACCATTTCATACACAACCCGTTATTATTATATCATTGTGGAGGAAACCATTTCATACACAACCCGCTATTATTATATCATTGTGGAGGAAACCATTTCATACACAACCCGCTATTATTATATCATTGTGGAGGAAACCATTTCATACACAACCCGCTATTATTATATCATTGTGGAGGAAACCATTTCATACACAACCCGCTATTATTACATCATTGTGGAGGAAACCATTTCATCCACAACCTGCTATTATTACATCATTGTGGAGGAAACCATTTCATACACAACCTGCTATTATTATATCATTGTGGAGGAAACCATTTCATCCACAACCTGCTATTATTACATCATTGTGGAGGAAACCATTTCATACACAACCTGCTATTATTATATCATTGTGGAGGAAACCATTTCATACACAACCCGCTATTATTACATCATTGTGGAGGAAACCATTTCATACACAACCCGTTATTATTATATCATTGTGGAGGAAACCATTTCATACACAACCCGTTATTATTATATCATTGTGGAGGAAACCATTTCATACACAACCTGCTATTATTACATCATTGTGGAGGAAACCATTTCATACACAACCCGTTATTATTATATCATTGTGGAGGAAACCATTTCATACACAACCCGTTATTATTATATCATTGTGGAGGAAACCATTTCATACACAACCCGTTATTATTACATCATTGTGGAGGAAACCATTTCATACACAACTCGCTATTATTATATCATTGTGGAGGAAACCATTTCATACACAACCCGTTATTATTATATCATTGTGGAGGAAACCATTTCATACACAACCCGCTATTATTACATCATTGTGGAGGAAACCATTTCATACACAACCCGTTATTATTATATCATTGTGGAGGAAAACCATTTCATACACAACCTGCTATTATTACATCATTGTGGAGGAAACCATTTCATACACAACCTGCTATTATTATATCATTGTGGAGGAAACCATTTCATACACAACCCGCTATTATTACATCATTGTGGAGGAAACCATTTCATACACAACTCGCTATTATTACATCATTGTGGAGGAAACCATTTCATACACAACTCGCTATTATTATATCATTGTGGAGGAAACCATTTCATACACAACCTGCTATTATTACATCATTGTGGAGGAAAACCATTTCATACACAACCCGCTATTATTACATCATTGTGGAGGAAAACCATTTCATACACAACTCGCTATTATTATATCATTGTGGAGGAAACCATTTCATACACAACCCGCTATTATTACATCATTGTGGAGGAAAACCATTTCATACACAACTCGCTATTATTATATCATTGTGGAGGAAACCATTTCATACACAACCTGCTATTATTACATCATTGTGGAGGAAAACCATTTCATACACAACCCGTTATTATTATATCATTGTGGAGGAAACCATTTCATACACAACTCGCTATTATTACATCATTGTGGAGGAAACCATTTCATACACAACCCGTTATTATTATATCATTGTGGAGGAAACCATTTCATACACAACCCGCTATTATTACATCATTGTGGAGGAAACCATTTCATACACAACCCGCTATTATTACATCATTGTGGAGGAAAACCATTTCATACACAACTCGCTATTATTACATCATTGTGGAGGAAACCATTTCATACACAACTCGCTATTATTACATCATTGTGGAGGAAAACCATTTCATACACAACCCGCTATTATTATATCATTGTGGAGGAAACCATTTCATACACAACCCGCTATTATTACATCATTGTGGAGGAAAACCATTTCATACACAACTCGCTATTATTACATCATTGTGGAGGAAACCATTTCATACACAACCTGCTATTATTACATCATTGTGGAGGAAAACCATTTCATACACAACCCGTTATTATTATATCATTGTGGAGGAAACCATTTCATACACAACCCGCTATTATTACATCATTGTGGAGGAAACCATTTCATACACAACTTGCTATTATTACATCATTGTGGAGGAAACCATTTCATACACAACCCGCTATTATTATATCATTGTGGAGGAAACCATTTCATACACAACCCGTTATTATTATATCATTGTGGAGGAAACCATTTCATACACAACCCGCTATTATTACATCATTGTGGAGGAAACCATTTCATACACAACTCGCTATTATTACATCATTGTGGAGGAAACCATTTCATACACAACCCGTTATTATTATATCATTGTGGAGGAAACCATTTCATACACAACCCGCTATTATTACATCATTGTGGAGGAAACCATTTCATACACAACCCGCTATTATTACATCATTGTGGAGGAAAACCATTTCATACACAACTCGCTATTATTACATCATTGTGGAGGAAACCATTTCATACACAACTCGCTATTATTACATCATTGTGGAGGAAACCATTTCATACACAACCTGCTATTATTACATCATTGTGGAGGAAAACCATTTCATACACAACTCGCTATTATTACATCATTGTGGAGGAAACCATTTCATACACAACCCGCTATTATTACATCATTGTGGAGGAAACCATTTCATACACAACTCGCTATTATTACATCATTGTGGAGGAAACCATTTCATACACAACCTGCTATTATTACATCATTGTGGAGGAAAACCATTTCATACACAACCCGTTATTATTATATCATTGTGGAGGAAACCATTTCATACACAACTCGCTATTATTACATCATTGTGGAGGAAACCATTTCATACACAACCCGTTATTATTATATCATTGTGGAGGAAACCATTTCATACACAACCCGCTATTATTACATCATTGTGGAGGAAACCATTTCATACACAACCCGCTATTATTACATCATTGTGGAGGAAAACCATTTCATACACAACTCGCTATTATTACATCATTGTGGAGGAAACCATTTCATACACAACCTGCTATTATTACATCATTGTGGAGGAAAACCATTTCATACACAACCCGTTATTATTATATCATTGTGGAGGAAACCATTTCATACACAACTCGCTATTATTACATCATTGTGGAGGAAACCATTTCATACACAACCCGCTATTATTACATCATTGTGGAGGAAACCATTTCATACACAACCCGCTATTATTACATCATTGTGGAGGAAACCATTTCATACACAACCCGCTATTATTACATCATTGTGGAGGAAAACCATTTCATACACAACTCGCTATTATTACATCATTGTGGAGGAAACCATTTCATACACAACTCGCTATTATTACATCATTGTGGAGGAAAACCATTTCATACACAACCCGCTATTATTACATCATTGTGGAGGAAACCATTTCATACACAACCCGCTATTATTATATCATTGTGGAGGAAAACCATTTCATACACAACCCGCTATTATTATATCATTGTGGAGGAAAACCATTTCATACACAACCCGTTATTATTACATCATTGTGGAGGAAAACCATTTCATACACAACCCGTTATTATTATATCATTGTGGAGGAAAACCATTTCATACACAACCCGTTATTATTACATCATTGTGGAGGAAAACCATTTCATACACAACCCGTTATTATTATATCATTGTGGAGGAAAACCATTTCATACACAACCCGTTATTATTACATCATTGTGGAGGAAAACCATTTCATACACAACCCGTTATTATTATATCATTGTGGAGGAAAACCATTTCATACACAACCCGCTATTATTACATCATTGTGGAGGAAAACCATTTCATACACAACCCGTTATTATTACATCATTGTGGAGGAAAACCATTTCATACACAACCTGCTATTATTATATCATTGTGGAGGAAACCATTTCATACACAACCCGCTATTATTACATCATTGTGGAGGAAACCATTTCATACACAACTCGCTATTTTTACATCATTGTGGAGGAAAACCATTTCATACACAACCTGCTATTATTACATCATTGTGGAGGAAAACCATTTCATACACAACTCGCTATTATTACATCATTGTGGAGGAAAACCATTTCATACACAACCTGCTATTATTATATCATTGTGGAGGAAACCATTTCATACACAACCCGTTATTATTATATCATTGTGGAGGAAAACCATTTCATACACAACCCGCTATTATTATATCATTGTGGAGGAAACCATTTCATACACAACCCGCTATTATTATATCATTGTGGAGGAAACCATTTCATACACAACCCGCTATTATTACATCATTGTGGAGGAAACCATTTCATACACAACCTGCTATTATTATATCATTGTGGAGGAAACCATTTCATACACAACCCGCTATTATTACATCATTGTGGAGGAAACCATTTCATACACAACTCGCTATTATTACATCATTGTGGAGGAAACCATTTCATACACAACTCGCTATTATTACATCATTGTGGAGGAAACCATTTCATACACAACCCGCTATTATTACATCATTGTGGAGGAAACCATTTCATACACAACTCGCTATTATTATATCATTGTGGAGGAAACCATTTCAGACACAACCCGCTATTATTACATCATTGTGGAGGAAACCATTTCATACACAACCCGCTATTATTACATCATTGTGGAGGAAACCATTTCATACACAACTCGCTATTATTACATCATTGTGGAGGAAACCATTTCATACACAACTCGCTATTATTATATCATTGTGGAGGAAACCATTTCAGACACAACCTGCTATTATTACATCATTGTGGAGGAAACCATTTCATACACAACCTGCTATTATTACATCATTGTGGAGGAAACCATTTCATACACAACCTGCTATTATTACATCATTGTGGAGGAAACCATTTCATACACAACCCGCTATTATTACATCATTGTGGAGGAAACCATTTCATACACAACCCGCTATTATTACATCATTGTGGAGGAAAACCATTTCATACACAACTCGCTATTATTACATCATTGTGGAGGAAACCATTTCATACACAACCTGCTATTATTATATCATTGTGGAGGAAACCATTTCATACACAACCCGCTATTATTACATCATTGTGGAGGAAACCATTTCATACACAACTCGCTATTATTACATCATTGTGGAGGAAACCATTTCATACACAACCTGCTATTATTACATCATTGTGGAGGAAAACCATTTCATACACAACCCGTTATTATTATATCATTGTGGAGGAAACCATTTCATACACAACTCGCTATTATTACATCATTGTGGAGGAAACCATTTCATACACAACCCGTTATTATTATATCATTGTGGAGGAAACCATTTCATACACAACCCGCTATTATTACATCATTGTGGAGGAAACCATTTCATACACAACCCGCTATTATTACATCATTGTGGAGGAAAACCATTTCATACACAACTCGCTATTATTACATCATTGTGGAGGAAACCATTTCATACACAACCTGCTATTATTACATCATTGTGGAGGAAAACCATTTCATACACAACCCGTTATTATTATATCATTGTGGAGGAAACCATTTCATACACAACTCGCTATTATTACATCATTGTGGAGGAAACCATTTCATACACAACCCGCTATTATTACATCATTGTGGAGGAAACCATTTCATACACAACCCGCTATTATTACATCATTGTGGAGGAAACCATTTCATACACAACCCGCTATTATTACATCATTGTGGAGGAAAACCATTTCATACACAACTCGCTATTATTACATCATTGTGGAGGAAACCATTTCATACACAACTCGCTATTATTACATCATTGTGGAGGAAAACCATTTCATACACAACCCGCTATTATTACATCATTGTGGAGGAAACCATTTCATACACAACCCGCTATTATTATATCATTGTGGAGGAAAACCATTTCATACACAACCCGCTATTATTATATCATTGTGGAGGAAAACCATTTCATACACAACCCGTTATTATTACATCATTGTGGAGGAAAACCATTTCATACACAACCCGTTATTATTATATCATTGTGGAGGAAAACCATTTCATACACAACCCGTTATTATTACATCATTGTGGAGGAAAACCATTTCATACACAACCCGTTATTATTATATCATTGTGGAGGAAAACCATTTCATACACAACCCGTTATTATTACATCATTGTGGAGGAAAACCATTTCATACACAACCCGTTATTATTATATCATTGTGGAGGAAAACCATTTCATACACAACCTGCTATTATTATATCATTGTGGAGGAAACCATTTCATACACAACCCGCTATTATTACATCATTGTGGAGGAAACCATTTCATACACAACTCGCTATTTTTACATCATTGTGGAGGAAAACCATTTCATACACAACCTGCTATTATTACATCATTGTGGAGGAAAACCATTTCATACACAACTCGCTATTATTACATCATTGTGGAGGAAAACCATTTCATACACAACCCGTTATTATTACATCATTGTGGAGGAAAACCATTTCATACACAACCTGCTATTATTATATCATTGTGGAGGAAACCATTTCATACACAACCCGCTATTATTACATCATTGTGGAGGAAACCATTTCATACACAACTCGCTATTTTTACATCATTGTGGAGGAAAACCATTTCATACACAACCTGCTATTATTACATCATTGTGGAGGAAAACCATTTCATACACAACTCGCTATTATTACATCATTGTGGAGGAAAACCATTTCATACACAACCCGTTATTATTACATCATTGTGGAGGAAAACCATTTCATACACAACCCGTTATTATTATATCATTGTGGAGGAAAACCATTTCATACACAACCCGCTATTATTATATCATTGTGGAGGAAACCATTTCATACACAACCCGCTATTATTATATCATTGTGGAGGAAACCATTTCATACACAACCCGCTATTATTACATCATTGTGGAGGAAACCATTTCATACACAACCTGCTATTATTATATCATTGTGGAGGAAACCATTTCATACACAACCCGCTATTATTACATCATTGTGGAGGAAACCATTTCATACACAACTCGCTATTATTACATCATTGTGGAGGAAACCATTTCATACACAACTCGCTATTATTACATCATTGTGGAGGAAACCATTTCATACACAACCCGCTATTATTACATCATTGTGGAGGAAACCATTTCATACACAACTCGCTATTATTATATCATTGTGGAGGAAACCATTTCAGACACAACCCGCTATTATTACATCATTGTGGAGGAAACCATTTCATACACAACCCGCTATTATTACATCATTGTGGAGGAAACCATTTCATACACAACTCGCTATTATTACATCATTGTGGAGGAAACCATTTCATACACAACTCGCTATTATTATATCATTGTGGAGGAAACCATTTCAGACACAACCTGCTATTATTACATCATTGTGGAGGAAACCATTTCATACACAACCTGCTATTATTACATCATTGTGGAGGAAACCATTTCATACACAACCTGCTATTATTACATCATTGTGGAGGAAACCATTTCATACACAACTCGCTATTATTACATCATTGTGGAGGAAACCATTTCATACACAACCTGCTATTATTACATCATTGTGGGGGAAACCATTTCATACACAACCTGCTATTATTATATCATTGTGGAGGAAACCATTTCATACACAACCCGCTATTATTATATCATTGTGGAGGAAACCATTTCATACACAACCCGCTATTATTATGTCATTGTGGAGGAAACCATTTCATACACAACCCGCTATTATTATATCATTGTGGAGGAAACCATTTCATACACAACCTGCTATTATTACATCATTGTGGAGGAAACCATTTCATACACAACCCGCTATTATTACATCATTGTGGAGGAAACCATTTCATACACAACCCGTTATTATTATATTAAAGCGCGGCGTTACGCGCGCTGCTTGTGAGCAAGGAGGAAGCGGACAAGCGGTAACATATAAATGTCTTTATTGTAAGACTACACTGTAGCTCTTTCACGAGCCTCGATCTTGTATACAAAAAAAAAAAAAAAAAAAAAAAAAAAAAAAAACACTCAACTCCCCCGGGCTGGTCGCCCGGTGTATATCATGAGGCCACGCCTACCCCTCGGGCGTGGCCACCGCCCACTTCGTGCGTGGAATGATGTCACCACGCCAGTGGGCTTTTGTGTCCGCCACACGCGCCCCCCCAGAATTCCCGCGCACCTGGAGGGCCAGTTTGCGGGGCAGACGAATGACCCGGCCGAAGCGCCCCCTGGCGATCGGCGGCGTCCGGGGTGCAGGGATACCAGGTGGGATGCCCCTGGCTGCCCCTGGGATGGGTGCAGGACCGGGGGGCGCCGTGGCGGCGGGGCTGGGCGGTGCCGGGGGTCCGCCCGCAGGAGGGCGGCCCCGACGTGGGGGTCGGGCCACTGGCGGTGGATGGTCCACATCGAGGTGGGCCGGCTTGAGGCGGTCTACCGAAACGCGGTCAGGAGTACCGCCGATGTCCAGGGTGAAGTGCTTCGCCCCGGTCTCCAGCACGCGGAAAGGCCCATCGTACGGGGGCCGCAGTGGTGTCCGATGGGCATCGTGGCGGACGAAGACGTACTCCGCCGTGCGAAGCTCCGGGGCGACGTGCGTCGGTGGGTGCCCGTGGCATGCCGTTGGCACCGGGGCGAACCTCTGGGCGGTCTCTTGCAGAGCGGAGCGCTGCTGTGCCGCGGACCATGGTGCCGTGGAGTCGGGGAGGAACTCGCCCGGCACCCGCAGCGGTTGCCCGAAGACCAACTCCGCCGCGGATGCGCGCAGGTCCTCCTTGGGCGCCGTCCGGAGGCCCAGCAGGACCCAGGGGAGCCTGTCGACCCAGCCGCCGTCGCGGAGGGTGGCCCGGAGCGCGGCCTTCAATGAGCGGTGAAATCGCTCACACAGGCCGTTAGCCTGGGGGTGGTAGGCCGTGGTTCGGTGCAGCCGGACCCCGAGCCCCTACGCAACCGCCCCCCAGAGCTCCGAGGTGAACTGGGGGCCGCGGTCGGATGAGATGTCTGAGGGGGCGCCGAACCGGGCGACCCAGGTGGCGATGAAAGCCTGCGCGACATCGGCCGCCGTTGTCGACGCCAAGGGCACGGCCTCCGGCCACCGGGTGGTGCGGTCCACCATGGTGAGGACGTAGGTGAAACCCCGCGAGGGGGGCAGAGGTCCCACCAGGTCCACGTGGACGTGGTCAAACCGGCGTTCCGGCACCGTGAACGGGGCCAACGGGGCCTGGGTGTGCCGGTGCACCTTGGCGCGCTGGCTCGCGAGGCACGTCCTGGCCCAGCCGCGGACGGCCTTCCGGAGGCCATGCCAGACGAACTTGTCGGCGATCAGCCATTGGGAGGCCCTCGCGCCCGGGTGGGACAGGCCGTGGATGGCGTCAAACACCTGGCGCTGCCAGCCCGCGGGCACAATGGGGCGAGGACGCCCAAGGGAGACGTCGCACAAGAGGGCCGCGCCCGCGCCGTCGAACGGCACCTCGGTGACGCGGAGGCCCGTGACGGCGGTCCGCAAGGCCTGGACGTCGGGGTCAGCGGCCTGGTCCGCTGCCATCCGGGCATAGTCGATGCCGAGGTGGACTGCGTGGGCGACGGCCCGGGAAAGGCAATCCGCAACCGGGTTGTCCTTCCCCGCGACGTGCTGGATGTCCGTCGTGTACTCGGACACGGCCGAGAGGTGACGCTGCTGCCGGGCCGACCACGGCTCGGTGACCTTGCCCATCGCGAAGATCAGTGGCTTGTGGTCGACGAAGGCAGTGAACGCCCGGCCCTCGAGCAGATGGCGGAAGTGCCTGACCGCCAAGTGAAGTCCGAGCAACTCGCGGTCGAAGGTACTGTAACGGCGTTCGGGCGGGCGAAGCTGCCGGCTAAAGAACGCCAGCGGTTGCCAAGATCCATGCACCCATTGCTCGTGCACCGCGCCCACCGCGTAGTCCGAGGCATCGGTGGTGAGGGCGATCGGTGCATCGGGCGCCGGGTGCGCGAGCATGGTGGCGTTAGCCAAAGCGAGCTTCGCGCCCGTGAACGCCGTGTCCATCTGCTCGGTCCAGGTAACGTCGCCTTTGCCCGGCTTACCTCGGAGAGCTTCGTGCAGGGGGCGCAGGAGCTGGGCGATACGGGGCAGGAACCGATGGTAAAAGTTCACCATGCCCAGGAACTCCTGCAGCCCTCTGATCGTGCGGGGGCGCGGAAACCCCTTCACCACCTCCACCTTGGCCGGCAGGGGGACGGCTCCATGCCTGGTGACACGGTGCCCCAGAAAATCGATTGTGGCGGCGCCGAACCGGCACTTTGCGGGGTTCACAATCAGGCCATGCTGGCCCAGGCGTTCGAAGAGCGTGCGGAGGTGGCGTAGGTGCTCTTCGCGGGACGCGCTGGCGACGAGGATATCGTCCAGGTAGACGTAGACAAAATCCAAGTCGCGCAGGACGCTGTCCATCAGTCGCTGGAACGCCTGAGCCGCATTCTTCAGACCGAAGGGCATGCGCAGGAACTCGAAGAGTCCGAATGGCGTGATGACCGCCGTCTTCGGGACGTCCTCCGGCCTGACGGGGACCTGATGGTAGCCGCGTATGAGGTCCACCTTCGAGAAGAAGGACCTGCCCGCCAAACGGGCGGAAAAGTCCTGAATGTGGGGGACGGGGTAGCGGTTGGGAGTCGTGGCGTCATTGAGACGGCGATAGTCCCCGCACGGTCGCCATCCCCCGCCGGGCTTCGGCACGATGTGCAGCGGCGACGCCCAAGCGCTCTCTGAGCGCCGAACGATGCCGAGTCGCTCCAGGGTAGCGAACTCCGCTTTTGCCACCGCCAGCTTCGTCGGCTCGAGGCGGCGTGCCCGGGCGTAGACCGGTGGCCCGACGGTGGGGATGTGATGGGCCACCCCGTGCTTGACGGCCGCCGCCGAGAAGGTGGGCCGCATGAGGGCCGGGAAGCCGGCGAGGAGGCGGGTGAATGCGTCCGCTGCCGGAAGCGTACAGACCAACGTGGCCGGAACCGAATCGTTCGGCAAGCCGCTTGGCAAGCCGCTCGTTGAGCTGGGCAACGCACATGCGAGCGAGCTGAACGTCTCGGCCTGGACAAGCCGTCTGCGCTTGACGTCGACCAGGAGCCCATTAGCGCACAGGAAGTCCGCGCCAAGCAGTGCCATGGGCACGTCGGCGGTGACGAACGTCCATCGGAAAACCTGCCCTCCAAACCGCAGAGAGAGGCAGCGTTTTCCGTACGTACGGATGGGCGTCCCGTTCGCGGCAAGCAGCGCGGGGCCCCCACCCGCGGCGTGCTTGTCTGACGTGCCGGCGGGAATGACACTCACCTGTGCTCCCGTGTCGCACAGGTAACGGCGCCCGGAGAAGGTGTCCGTTATGAACAGCAGGCTGCTCGAACGGCCGGTGCTCATCGCCACAATTGAGCGCCGGCCCGGGCGTTTCCCGACCCGTTGAAGGAGCACGGCGGATGACACCGCCGAGCTTCGTGGCCGAACTTGGCGTGGAACCAGAACCAGGTGGTGGAGCTGGAGGAGCGCGGCTGGCTCCGCCAGGCCGGTGGAGTCGACGGGTTTCCCCGCGGTGGCGGTTTTCGCCGCGGCGGTGGGCGGGGCGTGGCGGCGTTCACGAGGTGCGTATCAGCATGCTGCTGAACCACAGCGTGCTGTAGAAGATGATGCTGTGGAACATCAGCGTGCTGTAGAAGATGATGCTGTGGAACATCAGCGTGCTGTAGAAGATGATGCTGTGGAACATCAGCGTGCTGTAGAAGATGATGCTGTGGAACATCAGCGTCGAAGGCCGTGACGGCCACGCCAACGCTCGCCCGCGTGTCCGAAGCGGCGAAGTACTTGTCCGCCTCGGCCGCCAATGCTCGGGGTTCCGTTAGCCCGGTCCCGGCCAACGCGAGGCGAACCTGCGCTGGAAGTTGGCGACGGAAAAGCGCCCGGAATAGCGAACCGGGGGCTTCGTCGCCCAACAGTGACAGCATATGGTCCATTCGGACCGACGGGCGCGTCTCACCGAGCTCGGGGAGATCCAGGAGGCGATCGGCCCATGCGTCGTCCGTGAGGCCGAACGTGGCTAGGAGTAGCCGCTTGAGTGCCTCGTACTTGTGGCCGTCCGGTGGGTGGCGAAGGACGGACACAACTCGAGCGGCCGTGCCGGGCCCGAGGGAGGCGACGACATGGCAGTAGCGCAGGTCGTCGTTGGTGAGGCGCCGAAGCTGAAATTGGGCTTCGGCCTGGACGAACCAGACTTCGGCCTGAGCCTCCCAAAATTCCGGAAGTTTGACGAAGGCGGCCATGGCGATGGCGTCGCGTGTGGAAGGATCGCTCCGGCAGATCCAACGTCGAGGGTCACCAGTAAAGCGCGGCGTTACGCGCGCTGCTTGTGAGCAAGGAGGAAGCGGACAAGCGGTAACATATAAATGTCTTTATTGTAAGACTACACTGTAACACTCAACTCCCCCGGGCTGGTCGCCCGGTGTATATCATGAGGCCACGCCTACCCCTCGGGCGTGGCCACCGCCCACTTCGTGCGTGGAATGATGTCACCACGCCAGTGGGCTTTTGTGTCCGCCACAATATCATTGTGGAGGAAACCATTTCATACACAACCTCCTATTATTACATCATTGTGGAGGAAACCATTTCATACACAACCTCCTATTATTACATCATTGTGGAGGAAACCATTTCATACACAACCCGCTATTATTACATCATTGTGGAGGAAACCATTTCATACACAACCCGCTATTATTATATCATTGTGGAGGAAACCATTTCATACACAACCTCCTATTATTACATCATTGTGGAGGAAACCATTTCATACACAACCTCCTATTATTACATCATTGTGGAGGAAACCATTTCATACACAACCCGCTATTATTGCATCATTGTGGAGGAAACCATTTCATACACAACCCGCTATTATTATATCATTGAGGAGGAAACCATTTCATACACAACCCGCTATTATTACATCATTGTGGAGGAAACCATTTCATACACAACCTCCTATTATTACATCATTGAGGAGGAAACCATTTCATACACAACCCGCTATTATTACATCATTGTGGAGGAAACCATTTCATACACAACTCGCTATTATTACATCATTGTGGAGGAAACCATTTCATACACAACCCGCTATTATTACATCATTGTGGAGGAAACCATTTCATACACAACCTCCTATTATTATATCATTGAGGAGGAAACCATTTCATACACAACCCGCTATTATTACATCATTGTGGAGGAAACCATTTCATACACAACCTCCTATTATTACATCATTGAGGAGGAAACCATTTCATACACAACCCGCTATTATTACATCATTGTGGAGGAAACCATTTCATACACAACCCGCTATTATTACATCATTGAGGAGGAAACCATTTCATACACAACTCGCTATTATTACATCATTGTGGAGGAAACCATTTCATACACAACCTGCTATTATTACATCATTGTGGAGGAAACCATTTCATACACAACCCGTTATTATTATATCATTGTGGAGGAAACCATTTCATACACAACCCGTTATTATTACATCATTGTGGAGGAAACCATTTCATACACAACCCGCTATTATTACATCATTGTGGAGGAAACCATTTCATACACAACCCGTTATTATTATATCATTGTGGAGGAAACCATTTCATACACAACCCGCTATTATTACATCATTGAGGAGGAAACCATTTCATACACAACTCGCTATTATTACATCATTGTGGAGGAAACCATTTCATACACAACCTGCTATTATTACATCATTGTGGAGGAAACCATTTCATACACAACTTGCTATTATTACATCATTGTGGAGGAAACCATTTCATACACAACCTGCTATTATTACATCATTGTGGAGGAAACCATTTCATACACAACTTGCTATTATTACATCATTGTGGAGGAAACCATTTCATACATAACCTGCTATTATGACATCATTGTGGAGGAAACCATTTCATACACAACCTGCTATTATTACATCATTGTGGAGGAAACCATTTCATACACAACTTGCTATTATTACATCATTGTGGAGGAAACCATTTCATACACAACCCGCTATTATTACATCATTGTGGAGGAAACCATTTCATACACAACCTGCTATTATTACATCATTGTGGAGGAAACCATTTCATACACAACTTGCTATTATTACATCATTGTGGAGGAAACCATTTCATACATAACCTGCTATTATGACATCATTGTGGAGGAAACCATTTCTTGTTGCAATCTATTTTCTTAGTTTGCAATTACTTTGTGGTTTGCAATTCATTCAGTACTTCTTTAAGACCCCAGAAACGATCGCTTTGCATATTGTGATTGCTCTTCTCATTGTTGTTATTTTTATTACCATTTGACAAGTTTGTTTTGCAAACACAAGATTAAGTAATTCCATGAGTTATTGATTTTTCAGCAGATTTGGAGAATATATATATACATACATACACACTACTCACAATAAGTTCGGGATATTGGCAGGTTCTTCGGTGTGGTTGATTTTGTGTATTTCTAACCCTAACAACTAACCTGTTAGGTTCTAGCCCTAACAACACACATGCAATGATCTGCCTATCCCAAAAGTGAAGTGAAGTGAAACACACCCCTATTAAAAAAAATCAACACTCCCACAATATACCTAACTTATTGTGAGTAGTGTACGTATATATATATATACATACATACAGTCACGTGAAAAAGTAAGTACACCCCATGTAAAGTTTTGACTTTTTCAACACATTTCAACATACAGCTATTTGATCTTCATTTAAACAATATTGATAGATAAAGGTGATATAATATAACAAATATCATGAAACATTTACATTTTGTAGTCCATTGTATAATTTAAATAAACATAAATGCAAATTTCGCATGTGGAAAAAGTAAGTACACCCCTACATTTATCACTACTTCAAATACCTAAAATTAGAATCAGGTGCACCAGCTCAGGTGCAAATGATTAGAACATCGTTAGAGAGGATCTTGGAGGAACCTGTCTTATTTACACCTTAGACATTTAGTTTGGTTTGCTCTTTGTTGTTGAAGTGTGCGGCGTCACCATGCCTAGATCAAAAGAGCTGTCTGAGGTCTTCAGAAAGAAGGTTATAGATGCCTACGAGTCTGGGAAGGGATTTAAAAAGATCTCCAAACAATTTGAAATCAATCATTCGACTGTCCGGAAGATCATCTACAAGTGGAGAAGATTCCAAACAACTGCCAACTTGTTCAGGCCAGGCCGCTGTCGTGGAAGTGGTTTGGGACTCAAGACCAATGACCGGAAAACAGGTTTACAAAGATCCAGACTTTATTAACTCCTAATTCACTTGTTTCAATATAATAGGTACTACGACACTATAACGAATCTAGTTATTGAAGTCGTTGGTTCCTCTTGTTCGCCGGTGATCTCCTGGCGCTGCTTCTCGTTGGTATTCGTTCATTCCGTCGGGCAGGGCTTCTGAGGACAAGTGTCCTGACTCAATGTTTGCTCTGGTTTATATGGACAAACTGGAGTTAATCCCCTGTCCGCTGAATGTTAATCCTCCGTGCGCTAAAGATTCTTGGTCATCCACAATCGCCCTGCTGGCACCAACTCGCTCCCCTCCTGCTGTGAGTTCCATTTACACAGTAGGAGGGTGCTCTAGCCCAGGGCTGTACAGGAGGTGGACAATAGACTCCCAGCTTTCACAGAGTGAGATACATTCCTAACATTCTTACGACCACCTGTTGGTTCACTCACCAATCTCATAACTAGTTACATAGTATAAAGATTTATTCTACCACAATTTAGATCTACCAATCTCATAACTAGTTACATAGTATAAAGATTTATTCTACCACACCGCCCCAGCAAGTTCAGCCCGAGAGCAGACCGCAAGATGCTGAAAGAAGTCTCTAAGAACCCCAGAATGTCATCACGGGACCTACAGGTAGCTCTTGCCACTGCTGATGTCAAAGTGCACGAGTCTACCATTAGAAAGAGGCTGTACAAATTTGATCTACATGGGAGGTGTGCCAGGGGGAAACCTTTGCTGTCCAGAAAGAACATCAGGGCAAGACTAAAGTTTGCCAATGAACACCTATGCAAAGACCAGCACTTCTGGAACAATGTGTCTGGACAGATGAGTCAAAGGTAGAGCTATTTGGCCACAGTACCAGAAGACATGTTTGGCGAAAACCAAAGACAGCATTTGACCACAAGAACCTGATACCAACTGTAAAGCTTGGTGGTGGAAATATTATGGTTTGGGGCAGCTTTGCTGCATCAGGGCCTGGGCAGCTCACCATCATATAATCCACTATGAATTCTTCATTGTACCAGAGGGTGCTTGAGGATAATGTGAGGCCAGCTGTTGGAAAGTTGAAGCTCAACCGAAGGTGGACCTTGCAACATGACAATGATCCTAAACATACCAGTAAATCCACCAAGGAATGGCTGAAAAGAAAGAAATGCAGGGTTCTGGAATGGCCAAGTCAAAGCCCGGATCTAAATCCCATCGAGATGTTGTGGGGGGATTTGAAACGAGCTGTGCATGCAAGAAACCCCTCAAACATCGCACAGCTGAAAGAATTCTGCATGGAGGAGTGGGCAAAAATTTCTTCCAGTCGATGTCAGAGACTGGTAGACAGTTATAAGAAACGCCTACTTGAGGTTGTTTCTGCCAAAGGGGGCAATACCACCTATTAGAGCCAAGGGTGTGCTTACTTTTTCCACATGCGAAATTTGCATTTATGTTTATTTAAATTATACAATGGACGACAAAATGTAAATGTTTCATGATATTTGTTATATTACATCACCTTTATCTTTCAATATTGTTGAAATGAAGATCAAATAGCTGAATGTTGAAATATGTTGAAAAAGTCAAAACTTTACATGGGGTGTACTTACTTTTTCACGTGACTGTACATGAGCATTTGGAGTTTAAACTGGACTCTCACCTTCTCTAGAAAATGGAGAACTTGAAGGACCTTCATCTGGGAAACAACCAGCTTGAGCATGTTCCTCCTGGACTACCTGAGAACTTGCAACTTTTGCACCTTCAGGTGAGAACAAAAAGGAGCTAGATGTGTATTAATAGCCTGCGAGCAGTTAGGCCAAGGCCCCAGCCACCCTTCTTTGATTGGACTTGTTTCTGCATGGGTAGTCGATCACATTTCAAATTTTTGCATGAGGTTTATTTTTCTGTCCAATGTGGCTGCCATACCCCATGACCGATGACGTCATCTTTTTGAACCTGAATTCAGAAAGGGTAAAAAAAAAAAACCCACCTTTAGAGGCCATTTTTCCCTGCAAGCGGGGGTTGGCCTTTTTCGGGGACTGTGGTTGTTGTTTTTTTGGTCCCCTTTTTGAAGCAATGTTTTACGGCCGGATGCCCTTCCTGCCGCCAACCCTTTTTGTCGCCTTTTTACGACAAGCAGGGAATTACCAGTGAACTGGTACTCAATTAGCCGACCTCGGAAGGATGACAGGCTGAGTCAACCCCCCTGGCGTTAATTCAGCGATCGACCGGGATTCCCGGGACCGGGATTGAATTCAGAAAGGGTAGTCGATGCCATATTTTAAATTTAGCATTGATTGCGTTTTATTTTGCCATCCAATTTTTTTTTGCAGCCAGACCACATGACCTTCTGAAGTATTCATTTTCAAACTATATTCCCCATGCATAGTCGATCATACATATGAAGTTTCACATTCATTGGTTGAGTGGTTGGAGACAAGAAGATTTATTGAAGGCTTTACCTTCAATCCAAGATGACTGCCAGACCATGTGACTGATGTTTTCATTATCAAACTTTTATCCCCATGGATCGTTCATGATATACTTAAAGTTTCGCATCCATTAGTTTGGCAGTTTGAGCGAAGGTGGATTTTGAAGATTTTTTTTTCAAAAATAATATGGCTGCCAGACCTCTTGACCAATGCCTTCATCAGTTTAAATCTCTTGACAAATTTATTTGTAGATCACCTACAAAAAAGTAGAAGGGCTGTATTGGGTATCAGGGCAATCGCTTGGGAAACGAGCATTCTGAGGATTGCGCTGCAATCCATGTCCCGTCAGGCAGTCTGTCGTCCGGAAAACTGTTGGGGAAATTACCAAGGGTTATTTACCCACAGGTTCTGAATCGTTCCCAATCGCTAATTACCTCAGGACGGGCTCACCTGTGATTCGCACTCGGGACTTCGATTTATACACCTTGCAGACAGGTCAGCAGAAGCACCATAAATAAGTTGTTGATAAAGAACCTTTCGAGTCGCTAAATATCAGTAATTTATTATATGTTCCGGTTCACGATCAATGATGGATGTGTATATAAATGTTGCTCGGATTGGCTCCACCCCTCCCGAAAGCGAGCGCTGTGTCACGCTTTTGAGGTTCGCGAGACGAGGCTGAGGGCGCGTGGTGCGGCTTGAGGAGAACTCGAGAATAAAGAAGAGATATCCATTTTTATTATTTTTATTTTTTTCGTTTAATTAACGATATCTGCCAAACCACGTGCTCTATCGCAAATTCCAAAAGGACATTTTAGTAGACTGACATGCTGAACAGATCTGTGAAGTTTCCCCTCGATTGGATCAAAAATGAGGGAGGAGCTCGGTTTTAAAGGTTCATGCTTAAAAACGTCATAACTCTGAAACCATGTGACGCATGACGTCATGCTCGGCGACTTTTTTGTTCGTCATGCGTATGCGATTCTGCCTGCAAAGTTTGGCCTCGATCTGTTCAGCCGTTGCAGAGAAAAAGGGGTTTTCGTGTTTACACGAAAAACAATATGGCGGCCGAACCACGTGACCTGTGACGTCATAATTACCATTAAAATTTTCTACAGAAAGAGTCCCCCCTAAGGTGAAAATTTGATCTCAATCGGTCCTATTATTGCAGAGAAAATGGTTTTTAAAGGAAATTAAAACTTAAAATGGCACTGAGTTAAGGATCATCAGAATTATCAGAATTCCCAAAGTTCAAAGTGCCATAACTTTGTCAAAAATGATCGAAACGTCGTGACGTTGGAACTTGATCTGTAACTTATCATGGGGCCCCATGTACCAAGTTTGAAATCATTAGCTTTAAGAGTTTAGAAAAAAAGTCCGGAAAACTGTTCTTTGCGTGACGGACTGACAGACTGACGACTGACAGACGGAGGACGGCGTGCAAACCTATAGTCCCCTCCGGTGTACACCGCTAGGGGACTAATAAGGGACGCGTCGGGTTTCAAAGTTTGGGGGTAACCTCCCCCACTCAGCCTCTAGCCTGGGAGCCTCCATGATCCGACATGGAAAAATCAAAGCCTGAGCGATTGTGCAGTCCACTGTCTTGTATTCATGTGTCACGTTTCATTTTCAATCAGCCGGGTGACAAGGGAATTGTAGCAAAAATAGCAAAAAGTTAACGAATGGATGCACGGACTGACATCCGGACATTATGACCCATTTTATGAGATCATCTCTTTGAGAATCGAGATGAGATGACCTAAAAATGGCAGAATTACCCTCTTCTCCTCTGCACTGCATCCTCCATACATGAGGAGTGGCAGATTGATGTGACATCGTGCTTCACGGAGGGGAGGACACATGTGACATCAAAAAAAAATCCTCTGACGTGCATACGTAAAGCTATTTCCATCTTTAAGGTTGGTATTCCCGTCAGCGAAGCCTCGGGTCTTATATTTTCGTGCCAATGAAATCTCCCATGACAGCAATCCCAATGGCACCATCTGGTTTGAATTCCGCAGCCCAGGGACCAACTCCTACGAACATTTCTACACCAATTAGAGTTCGTACTGACACCGGCCCACATTGGCCTGTCTCTTTCAACCATTAAACCTCTTTCAACCACTGCCTCATGGTCGAGAGCACACACCCTGTCCGTGGCGAGTCGACATCTCAGGGCACCGAATCGAGCTCAACAGTGTCCGTCCTGAGCACCTCCTGATATGACACAGTTTTCACTCAGTTTTGTACACTGGTCCTTTCCTATTTCATCTCAAGATGCTGCATGACGTCATTGCCGGGCACCGAAGGGGGTTCGGTGATGACGCGTGCTATAAGGGAGTACTGTACTCAGTTTTCACTCCGGTTGTTTGTTTGTTTATTTGTTTTCTTGTTACTTGCCGGAAAAAAGTTCCGGCAAATATGTTGGTTGGTTGGTTTGTCTGTCTTTCTGTCTGTCTGTTTGTGCACAGTACTACGTCTACATCATTGCACATAGCAATGTGCAGATGAGGAGTGGCAGATTGATGTGACATCGTGCTTCACGGAGGGGAGGACACATGTGACATCAAAAAAAAATCCCGAATCGACCAGTCAGGTGGTGCTCCATTTTGTGCAGTTCAGCAGGCAGGGACAGTAAAGTGCATCAGTCCCAAGCGCTCACATGTGGAGCCTGACAACAGGGGTTTCTGACTGACCTCCACAATTTCAAACTCAAGCTTGTGTGTTCGTCCACATATAACTCCGCACGTGAAAAAGCTGAATGCCTCAACTCTGTGTTTGCCTCTAAATCTTGTGTCCCAAACCCATCCCTCTCTGTACCCACCGTACCCAGTCGTACCCAGCTGCTCCTGGACTCTGTGTCCTTTCCTCCTGACAAGGTGGAAAAGTTTCTGTCAACCCTCGACTCTGATTCTGCAACTGGTCCTGACGGCATCAGCCCACGGGTCCTAAAATCATGTTCTTCTGCTCTTTCACTCCCTCTTTCTGTTCTCTTCACCCTCTCTTTTGCTCAAGGTCATCTGCCATCTGCTTGGAAATCGGCCAACATCACCGCTTTGCACAAAAAAGGTGCAAAAACAGATCCCAGCAACTACAGACCAATCAGCCTTCTCCCAATTATCAGCAAAGTCATGGAATCCATCATTGCTTCAGATATTAAATCTTTCCTCTTCTCCAATGGCTTGATCTCTGATCATCAATTTGGTTTCAGACCTGGTCACTCTACTCTGGACATGCTGATTCTGCTTTCTCAACAATGGATGGAGGTCCTCAACGCCAAACAGGAAATTAGAGCTGTCTCCCTTGACATTTCACGTGCCTTCGATACGGTCTGGCACCCTGCTCTGCTCTCCAAACTCTCCTCCTTTGGTATCCATGGAAATCTCCACGCATGGCTGGCGGACTTCCTCTCTGGTCGTAGTCAATGTGTGGCCCTGAATGGGTTTCTCTCATCTCCTCTTCCTGTTCAGGCTGGAGTTCCCCAAGGTAGTGTTCTGGGCCCTGTGCTTTTTCTGGTCTTCATCAATGATCTCTCTGACTCTCTTGAAAATCCTCTCTATCTCTTTGCTGACGACTCTACTCTCTGTCGCTCCATTCCTCATCCCTCAGATCGGCAGTCTGCAGCCTCCTCACTCTCTGCAGACCTGGACAAAATCACAGACTGGTCAAACAAGTGGAACATGTCTTTCAATCCTGACAAATCTCACACTCTTACAATGTCTCTCCGAAAGGACCGACTGGACAACCCTCCCATCTACTTTCTCAACAATCCTCTCCAAGAAGTTCTGTCGCTCAAGCTTTTGGGTCTCACTATCTGCCATGATCTTTCTTGGGAAAACCACATTTCCAAGCTGGCCTCCAAAGCCAGTCGCCGACTGGGCATCCTCCGTCGTGCGAAGTCCTTCCTTGGCACACCTGAGCTCCTCACCACATACAAGGCTTTCATCCGCAGCTCAATGGAATACTGTTCCCCCCTCTGGGCTGGTGCTCCTGCCTCACACCTTGCTCGGCTTCACGCTGTTGAGGCCAAAGCTTTCAGAATCATTGGAATCTCCTGCGATGTAGTCAACGCCGAGGGCCTTTCACTCACTCACCGCAGGCAGGTTGGTGGTCTTTCTGTCTTCTACCGACTCCTCTCCGGCCTTGCTCCCCCAGCTCTCTCTGTGCTCTGTCCCCCCAATATTCCTTCAGGTCGCACAAGATCTGCCTGCAACCCTCTTATGGTTAAACTGCCAAAGTCTAGGCTCTCTGCTCACCTTCACTCTTTCATTCCCCTTTTCTCCCGCCTCTGGAACAAACTCCCCCACTCCCTTCAATCCCACTCCTCCGTCCAGGTCTTTAAAACAGCTGTTCACCACCATCTCTTATCTTCCCCCATCGAAAACCTTGATCTTTTCTACCCCCGGTAATTCACCCCAGAGTCCTTGCAGTGTTCATATGTTTTAATCCTCTCCCACCTCCCCCCAAGTCCTCCCGATGTCCCTGCTCTCAAATGTTGTGTTTGTGTCCTTCCACCTCTTCCCCCTCTCTTTTGTGTCCTTCCCCCTCTCTCCCCATCTTGTCTGCCGCTCCTCTTGTTTTTTGTGTTTTGTGTGTCGGTTTGTCTTTTTGTGTGATTAATGTTAGCTCTTTCACGAGCCTCGATCTTGTATACAAAAAAAATAAAAAAAATAAAAAAATAGCATCGCCATACTTTACACACATATATGCCTTGCCCTGGAATAGACTGTGCCCAATTGTTAACTCTCTTGGTCCAAGGTCAAGCTCAAGGTCACCCAAAACGTGAAATCAGGGGGGTCGAGTTTTCATTTAAAATATATTTGAAACCACTATAACTCTAAAAGTACAAAAGAGTACACTTACTGTTACTGACATATAGGAAGTCACATACGACATTTCATTTGGCACCATGACCTTTGACCTTGAGTGACCTTGAAAGGTCAAACTCAAGGTCAAAAATTGTTTTTTTTACTAATAACTCTGTCAAACATTATCCGATTCCCTTCTAACCAACACCAAAATGTTCATTATTCAATTCCCGAAATATAACGTGGCATAAAATGGTCAACAATGCTTAGTTTTAATTATATTTTTGGTCAAAGGTCAGGGGGCCAAGTTTTCATTGAAAATAATGTTATGGTTTTTAGAACCTTCACTTTGTAAATTTAGTATTAAAATTTCCTATGTACATTCCCCCTTTAATTGGCTGTTAATTGAAATGAGTGCACCGTAGCTGGTCCATGAACAAGCACGTAGGCCACCATAGAACCTTTCAATAGTTATTTCTTATTCGATGTAGTTTAAGGCTCTGTCTCCCATTAATTGACACTGCATTGCACCGAATTGAAATAAGATAGTTCCCCTTTCAAGTTTCCCCATGGCCTCTTCAAAATGCCAGTAATTTTGGGTGGGGTTATTGGCATCACCATCGCCATTCGGATTGCCAACTGCATTCGCGACTCCATTACGCACGTGGTCAACCCTCGGAGAAGAAGGGGGAGGAGCTACATTACGGGCGTGGCCCGCACCTCGTGATCAGAGGGTGGAGCCAGGAAAGCCCTTGCCGACCAACCAAGGATGAGTGGGTATGGCTCAAGAGGGTGGGGTTATAAAACCCATTGGATCAGCCCCCACCAGGAGATGCGGCAGTCCACCGGAAGAGAGTTGAGTGAGCAGCAGCTTTGAACCAACCGGAGCTGAACCAACCGGAGCTGAACCAACCGCAGTTTTGACCACCGCAGCATTGACCACCGCCAGGAAAGCCCTTGCCGACCAACCAAGGATGAGTGGGTATGGCTCAAGAGGGTGGGGTTATAAAACCCATTGGATCAGCCCCCACCAGGAGATGCGGCAGTCCACCGGAAGAGAGTTGAGTGAGCAGCAGCTTTGAACCAACCGGAGCTGAACCAACCGGAGCTGAACCAACCGCAGTTTTGACCACCGCAGCATTGAGCGTCGACAGCGGTTTCGGCCGCGGCTACGAAGCGACGCCGCCGTGCGAACACGCCTGAGGAGGGGCGGCAGCTGCTCACTTTGCTGCTCACAGCTGCTCAGCCGGCCCGACCGTTCTCCTGCTCCAGCTGAACCTTCCTCCCCTTCCTGCCACTCCTGTCATCATACCCGTGTAGGTCTGACTGTCGTCTGTTTTGTGTGTCTTGTCCTGGGTTATAAGTAAGCTTGTATAGGTAAGCTAGTATTTGCACTGTGTCTTCTTACTCCTTCTGTCTTTATTTTCGTATTTTTTCTGGGCCCGACTGTTCTCCTGCTCCAGCTGAACCTTCCTCCCCTTCCTGCCACTCCTGTCATCATACCCGTGTAGGTCTGACTGTCGTCTGTTTTGTGTGTCTTGTCCTGGGTTATAAGTAAGCTTGTATAGGTAAGCTAGTATTTGCACTGTGTCTTCTTACTCCTTCTGTCTTTATTTTCGTATTTTTTCTCCTTCCTTGGTTTCTTTGGTCTTGTAAATATTAGTAATAAATTATATTTGTTCTTCCTACCTTGCCTTCTTTCCCTCACATCCGTTCGTCCTTGTCTTTTCCCTCATTGAATACCTGTGGCACGATTTGGCCAACGTTTCAGAATCGGGTCTAGTTCTGTTAATGGTTCGAGCCGCGGCTGCTAATCCGCTCGGCAATTAACATCTTGTCCGCGGTCTCGGACGAGGTTGCTCACCTGCCTCCCTGGAGGGAGCTGGGCAGCTTCAGGACTCACGTCGGTCAGTCACAGACAAGGGGATGAATCCCCCCTTGGTAAGGGGAAAAAGGGCCGACGGAGAGATCCGCAACAATATATTTCAAACCACAATAACTCTGAAACAACAACAACAACAACAACAGGCATTTTAAGGCCATTTTCCCTGCTAGAGTGGGGGTTAGCCTTGCGGTCCCCATGACAATCTTCTCCATTTTGTCCTATTTTCTGCATCTCTCCTTGTTAACACCCTTGCCCGCATTTTTTCTTCCACCATCTTTAACCAAGTCTTTCTCGGTCTTCCCTGTCCTCTACTTCCTTCTACATTCATTTCCATCACTCTTCTTAACCATTCACTTTCATCCTTCCACAACACATGACCAAACCATCTCAACCCGTTTCTCTTCACAGCATCAATCACAGGCTCTATTCCCATCATCTTTTGCAATTCATCATTTGTCTTACTCTCTCTCAACGATACTCCACACATCCACCGAACCATTCGCATTTCCACCCTTTGTTGCTGCTCTTCGTTCATTATCCATGCCTCGCTCCCTTAAATCAAAACACTTCTCACATCTGCAGCATTCACCTTTCCCTTCAGCTTCAACGACACTCCCCTCCTCATCAGCACGCCACTCAGTTCCCCAAACTTCTTCCATGCACATCTCACTCCAGCAACCGTTGCCGAGTCTGATCCACCTTCTCCATTCAGCATGTCTCCTGGGTAGCAAAACGTTTTCACAGCTTCCAGCTTCACGCGGTCTCCAAGATCCAACTCAACATTTCCTCCATCTGCAGCTCCCTCTGTGCACACCTTACACTTTAATGTAGCTGCCACACTGGTTAATGACCCTGTCAGACCACTACATTTTTGATGAACCCACTCAGCACACATTGTACATTGAATGGAGTTCACCCCGACACCCTTCCTGCACACAGCACACGGCCACTTCCCTGTTCTTTCCACCTCACCACATGTGATACGTGCTCCTCCCCGACCCCCTGATCACGGTGTACGTCCGAGCCCCGAGAGGAGCCACGGCAGAAAAATGTGTTATTCAGTGTCTAAAACAATATTGGAACCACACCAATGGTTATCAACAAACAAATATTGTATTAAAAATCACACAAGAATAATGATACAACAATAATAGCAATCAACCATACAATCAACACATCTTATGATGGTACCATAAACTAGTATAGGATAACTCACTGTGCTCCAAGTGAGTGGAAAAGAACATTTCCCCAATGTCTCTATAGCTCGAAGTTGATTCCCTCCAATAATCGTCAGAGCGATGTCGAAACGAAACCCGAACCCCGTTCAGATGACGTGCCCGGTCACACCGCCAAAACAGCAGAAAGGTGTAGGCGGCCGAAGCAGCGCAAAGTGTCACATGGTCCAAAACCACGTAAAACAAACTCGAGGAGGAATGTGAAATCCAAAGGCGCCCTCCCGGTATGAACGTTCATGGTTCACCATTGGCGAACCGCAAATTAATCTGAAACTCCGCGTTGCACACACACATCCCAGATAGACAACTGAATGGTGAAAAAGGCTGATGCGAAGCAAAGACCTTTTGCGATGAGCAAAGCGCGAGTGTTAAAATGGCCGATGGCTCGTATTTGAGTCGCAACGACCCGGCGATGATTCTTCAGAATCCCAACGCCAAACCTGACCACGCAGGTTTATCAATACCAGCGATAACACCTATCGCAGGAATTCCTTTCAAGGAAACTCAAAGTTCACTGGAGACTTTCGTTCGACTACACTCGCTGCGGAGCTTGAAGCGACCAGCTTCTTGTCCGACTTTTTGCCCCGCCTTCTTTTCCTCTTCTTCCTCATCTTCTTACGGCTTCCTGTCTCTTTTTAACATTAACACTTTTATCCTTTGCAAACAGTTCATGAACAATAAACCTTTTGAAGACAATAATAGTACATAGAATCAGAAATATTTCAAGTGGATGAAAACCACAACAACGGAAGTGACGAATCCGTAACATATGCTTTACCACTTGTCATCACCTTAGTCTTTCCGATATTCACCTTCAGACCTTTTGTCTCCATACATTCCTTCCACTTGTTCATCTTCTCCTTCAGTCCATCCATACTTTCTGCAATCAACACCAGATCATCTGCATACAACAACTCCCATGGTAAACCCTCCTTTACGTTCCGAGGCAGCACCTCCATCACAGCTACAAATAGTAGTGGACTTAGTACAGACCCCTGATGCACTCCCACCTTCACCTGAAACTCACCACTGTTCCCGTCCTTCGTCCTTACAGCTGCGAGCGCTCTCTCGTACATTGCATCACTATTCTGATCAACCATTCCTCCACTCCTAACTTCCTCAATGCCTATGTCACGACTTTGCGTGGAACCATATCGAATGCTTTCTCCAGATCAACAAACCCAAGAAACAACTTCTTCCTCTTCTCCATGTACTTCTACTGCAACTGCCTTACAATAAAAAGCGCGTCTGTCGTTCCTCTTCGTGGCATAAATCCAAACTGCATTTCGTCAATCTTCACTTTCTTCCTTATTCTCCTCTCCAACACCCTTTCCAATACCTTCATTCCATGCTCCAATAACTTTATCGCTCAATACGAGCCACAGTCCAGAGGGTCGCCTTTACCCTTGCATAGAGGGACGAGGGTACTCGGTGCCCAATCCACTGGAATGCGGCCTTCTTTCACCACCATTTTACAGATCTCTGTCATTCTCTTCACACCCCAACTTCCCGATTCCTTCAACATATCTCCCACAACTCCAGTCGGCCATCCCGCTTTTCTCCTCTTCATTGCTTTTATCGTTTCCTCAACTTCCTTCTCAGTTATCTTCTCTGCCGGTCCTAAAACTGGGTTACTCTCTATGTTGCCATCCCATTCATTCTCTGCATTCAACAGCATTTCCATATATCTCTTCCATCTTCCTTTCATTCCATCCGGGTCCACAACGATTTGTCCCACTTCATCCTTCAAGCAACTCACCGCCATCACATCACACCTCTCTTTCGCTATCTACTTTGCAATTCTGAATACCGCTCTCTGACCCCCTTCCGAATCCAAGCGTTCTCCGAACATTTTCCTACATGCCTCCTGCGCCTTTGATACCTCTTTCTTTGCAGCCTTCTTGGCTGCCTTATAACTTTCATGCTCTGCCTTTTCTGCGCCCATACCCTTCGCCTTCTGCCACTCCTTGAACTTCTTCCTCTTCTCATCAATCCTCTTTCCAACTTCATCACCCCACCACCATGTTTCCGAGTGCCTTTTGTCCAGGTGGTCCTTTTGTCCATCCACATACCTCACCAACGGCTCCCAACAGACTATCTTTCATTGACATCCAACCACTTTCAAGCTCAACCACATCATCCTCTACCATACTCATCCTCTCTTTTAATGCCTCCCTCACTGTCACCTCCTTCAACCTCCACAGCTTCATTCTCAGTTGGTATTTCACCCGCCGAGCTCTCGTCGCACCTTTCACCATTATGTTGCAGACAACCAAGTGGTGCTGTGAAACAGCCTCCTCCCTCGGGATCACCTTTGTGTCCCGGAGGTGCCCCCTATTTCGCCTGCGCACCATCAGGTAGTCAACGGTTGTCGTCGACCCACCTGACATGTATGGAACAAGCTTATGATCCACTTTCTGGAACTGAGTATTACAAATCAACAAATCAGCAAACTCCAAAATCCTTTCACCTTCTCCATTTCTCACACCATATCCGTAACCCCCATGAACTCCCTCAAAACCGTCCATACTCCTTCCCACCCCACATGTCCATTTCGGTCTCCTCCTACCACAACAACTTCCTCATCTTTCATGTATTCCATAAGCTTCTCTATTGCACACCAGAACTTGCCCTTCTCTTTATCGCTCCGACCAACCTGCAGAGCATATCCCGAGATGACGTTCACCGAGAGCTTTCCAATCATCATTTTCACCATCATCAACCTTTCACTCACTCGAGTCACACTCACCACACTGTCTACAAACTCCTCAGAAAACAGGTCAGCAACACCATGCATGCCTTCCGGGCACCCTTGCCACACAAACTTGTATTTCTGTCCCTTCATCATTCTCACACCACTTCCCTTCCATCTCGTCTCCTGCACACAACATATGTCCACTCGTCTTCTGACCAATACTTCCACCACTTCTCCTGATCTCCCTGTCATTGTCCCTACATTCCATGTCCCAAACGTCAGAAACCGATCTCCACGTGGAGCATCAGACGTTTGTCGTCATAAATGGAGTGATTTCCACCCTTGCTTCGATCGGGTTCCCCACCTTGAGTTTGATGAGAGGGAGTGGGGTCCCCCACGGGGTACTTCGGGCTGTACCCTGCCCATATGTAGTTGTAATTGTCATGGTTCCCTTTTTGAGGCAATGTTTTTATGGCCGGATGCCCTTCCTGACGCCAACCTTTTAGTCGCCTCTTATGACACGCAGGGATACGGTGTACCTATTCTAAACCGTGGTGCACACCGGCGAACACTACAACTCTGAAAGGACAAGAGATATGCATACACTTACTCAGTTACCTTCCATTGCTTAGCGTACAGTCACGTGAAAAAGTAAGTACACCCCATGTAAAGTTTTGACTTTTTCAACATATTTCAACATTCAGCTATTTGATCTTCATTTCAACAATATTGATAGATAAAGGTGATATAATATAACAAATATCATGAAACATTTACATTTTGTAGTCCATTGTATAATTTAAATAAACATAAATGCAAATTTCGCATGTGGAAAAAGTAAGTACATCCTTGGTTCTAATAGGTGGTATTGCCCCCTTTGGCAGAAACAACCTCAAGTAGGTGTTTCTTATAACTGTCTTCCAGTCTCTGACATCGACTGGGAGAAATTTTTGCCCACTCCTCCATGCAGAATTCTTTCAGCTGTGCGATGTTTGAGGGGTTTCTTGCATGCACAGCTCATTTCAAATCCCCCCACAACATCTCGAAGGGATTTAGATCCGGGCTTTGACTTGGCCATTCCAGAACCCTCCATTTCTTTCTTTCCAGACATTCCTTGGTGGATTTACTGGTGTGTTTAGGGTCATTGTCATGTTGCAAGGTCCACCTTCGGTTGAGCTTCAACTTTCCGACAGATGGCATCACATTATCCTCAAGCACCCTCTGGTACAATGAAGAATTCATAGTGGATTCTATGATGGTGAGCTGCCCAGGCCCTGATGCAGCAAAGCTGCCCCAAACCGTAATATTTCCACCACCATGCTTTGCAGTTGGTATCAGGTTCTTGTGGTCAAATGCTGTCTTTGGTTTTCGCCAAACATGTCTTCTGGTACTGTGGCCAAATAGCTCTACCTTTGACTCATCTGTCCAGAGCACATTGTTGCAGAAGTGCTGGTCTTTGCCTCGGTGTTCATTGGCAAACTTTAGTCTTGCCCTGATGTTCTTTCTGGACAGCAAAGGTTTACTCCTGGCACACCTCCCATGTAGATCAAATTTGTACAGCCTCTTTCTAATGGTAGAGTCGTGCACTTTGACATCAACAGTGGCAAGAGCTACCTGGAGGTCCCGTGATGACATTCTGAGGTTCTTAGAGACTTCTTTCAGCATCTTGTGGTCTGCTCTCGGGCTGAACTTGCTGGGGCGGCCTGGCCTGACCAAGTTGGCAGTTGTTTGGAATCTTCTCCACTTGTAGATGATCTTCCGGACAGTCGAATGATTGATTTCAAATTGTTTGGAGATCTTTTTAAATCCCTTCCCAGACTCGTAGGTATCTATAACCTTCTTTCTGAAGGCCTCGGAGAGCTCTTTTGATCTAGGCATGGTGACGCCGCACACTTCAACAACAAAGAGCAAATCAAACTAAATGTCTGAGGTTTAAATAAGATAGGTTCATCCGAGATCTTCTCTGATGATGTTCTAATCATTTGCATCTGAGCTGGTGCACCTGATTCTAATTTTAGGTATTTGAAGTAGTGATAAATGTGGGTGTGTACTTACTTTTTCCACAAGTGAAATTTGCATTTGTTTATTTAAATTATACAATGGACTACAAAATGTAAATGTTTCATGATATTTGTTATATTATATCACCTTTATCTGTCAATATTGTTGAAATGAAGATCAAATAGCTGTATGTTGAAATATGTTGAAAAAGTCAAAACTTTACATGGGGTGTACTTACTTTTTCACGTGACTGTATATACATGTATAGATTTCCCGCCATTTTGATCCAAAATGGCTGATAAAAAAGTACATTCCGGCAAGTCCTCGGTCTCTGCCCGATTTTTCATTTGTTTGTTTGTTTGTTTTCTTGTTTGTTTGTCCGGGCGATATCTCAGCCATCCTTTGAACTCGGAAGCTGAAATTTCGGCACAATTGTGAGCAAGTACTTTGTCAAAAAGTGTTTTTTGTTTTTTAATCAATCAATTAATTGTTTAGTTACTTAATTATTAGCGATGAATTATGTACTTATATATTTCCTTTCTCTTCTGGGCATTATCTCATGCACCTTTTGAGTTAGGAAGCTGATATTTGGACATGACAATGACCAAGTGATTTGGCTGTGAAGGCATTTTTGATTTATTGATTTATCAATTATTCGATTAATTATTTAATTAATGACTTAATTGATCAATTGTTTTAAGTTACAGATTCGGATTAAACGATGGTGGTTTCTGTATTCTATCAGCCAATTGATTGATTATTTAATTATTTATGATTATTATTTATTTCTTTTCATTCTTGATCTTTTTTTTTTTTCGCATCTGGGCAATATCTCAGGCACTTTTTGAGCTTGGAAGATAATATTTGGACAAGACAATGACCAAGTGATGTGGCTATAAAGGATATGTTTGATTTGTTGATTAATGAAATACTCGATTAATTATTTATTTCTTTTCGATTCATGACTTAATTAATTAATTTTCAAAAAGTTACAGCTTCGGATGAAGCACTAGTGGATTAGGTATGCTATTAGCCAATTGATTAAGAAAATATTTTATGATCAATATTTATTGGTTTTAATTATGCAATTAATCAATCAATTATTGTGTCCCTCCCAATACAGTTTCTATGAGCTGCACGGCGGTATTGCCAGGTGCCTAAGGCGCCCCAGCAATGCCGCGCTGAAGGATATTAATTTATTTGGCATGGGGGCGGTGTATTTTGAATGTATCTGTACTTTATTATAATTATTTTTTTTGTACACGAGCAAGGGTACCTGGCGTTGCACGGTGCTGTTCTCATCCTGTTGGCATTTTGAAGAAATCTATTAATTTTTTTCATTTTTTGTGGGGTTCTGAAACTCTTCCTTCACCCATTACGGAATGGGGTTGGGGATCATTTATGACAAAGGCATTAAGCCATTCGAGCGATATTTTTAAAAATCCAAAAAAATCCAACATGCCAACTCCCCAGCACTTACTGATGAACGTCGGAAAGTTTGACGAAGATCTGTTTGGCCATCTGTGAGAAATATGGCGACACAGACACACAGAAAGACAGACACACAGACATAGAAGACACACAGACATAGACAGACACACAGGCAGACATACAGACAGACAGACAAATATCTTTCTTGTGATGTTTCGCTGTAATACCTTTATTTTCCTCAATAACAATTGGATTAACCCCTGTGTGTCCCTATTATCACCTTCCGGCCTTCATCGTTTCTCAGATGATATTCATGAAGTCCTTTCGTTGCTTTAAGGCTTAAGCTGATACTTAATCCATGCCCGTTAATCTATAAAAATAACCCTTTAACCTGCCAAGGTGTCGTTTCCATACAAAGAGTAAATTGATGGTGTAAATTTGTTTTCACACTTTTCTACCCTATATCTTCTGCAGAATAACAAGATAGACTCCATTGCAAATGACACATTCTGCAAACCTGGGGACAAGACATATGTGAGAAAAAACCTTGGGGATGTTCGTTTGGACAACAACCCCGTACTCCTGGGATCTGTCCCTGATGCCTACATTTGCCTTCACCGCCTTCCCACTGGGCGATTTTAATGGAAACTTTTACATTGATTAAAAGATATATAATCCAATATGCTGAGCTTTTAACATGATCCTCCACTATGGCCATTGTCAACCAATATTTAGGCAACCTTTCCCTTTCTTATCTCCTACATAATCTCAATTTGATTTCCAGTTCCTACTTCCAACTGTCTGACCATATTTTTCTTTGCCTTTTTACACCACCCTATCAAACTGTGTGTATATTTCCACATAGCTCAAAAATGTTTGTTCATTATCAAAATAAAAAAAATTGAGAAACGTAAGATGGAGCATAAAATGCAACCTGTGCAATGGAACGGCACATGTTACAAAACACCATCCTCTATGGACTTGATTATATCATGCATGTTACAAAACAACATCCTCTATGGATCTGATTATATCATGCATGTTACAAAACACCATCCTCTATGGACTTGATTATATCATGCATGTTACAAAACAACATCCTCTATGGATCTGATTATATCATGCATGTTACAAAACACCATCCTCTATGGACTTGATTATATCATGCATGTTACAAAACACCATCCTCTATGGACTTGATTACATCATGCATGTTACAAAACACCATCCTCTATGGACTTGATTATATCATGCATGTTACAAAACACCATCCTCTGTGGACTTGATTATATCATGCATGTTACAAAAAACCATCCTCTATCGACTTGATTATATCATGCATGTTACAAAACACCATCCTCTATGGACTTGATTATATCATGCATGTTACAAAACACCATCCTCAATGGACTTGATTATATCATGCATGTTACAAAACACCATCCTCTATGGACCTGATTATATCATGCATGTTACGAAACACCATCCTCTATCGACTTGATTATATCATGCATGTTACAAAACACCATCCTCCATGGACTTGATTATATCATGCATGTTACTAAACACCATCCTCTGTGGACATGATTATATCATGCATGTTACAAAACACCATCCTCTATGGACGTGATTATATCATGCATGTTACGAAACACCATCCTCTATCGACTTGATTATATCATGCATGTTACAAAACACCATCCTCCATGGACTTGATTATATCATGCATGTTACTAAACACCATCCTCTGTGGACATGATTATATCATGCATGTTACAAAACACCATCCTCTATGGACCTGATTATATCATGCATGTTACGAAACACCATCCTCTATCGACTTGATTATATCATGCATGTTACAAAACACCATCCTCTTTGGATCTGATTATATAATGTTGTTACAAAACACCATCCTCCATGGACTTGATTATATCATGCATGTAACAAAACACCATCCTCTGTGGACATGATTATATCATGCATGTTACAAAACACCATCCTCTATGGTCCTGATTATATCATGCATGTTACAAAACACCATCCTCTATGGTCCTGATTATATCATGCATGTTACAAAACACCATCCTCTTTGGATCTGATTATATAATGTTGGTACAAAACACCATCCTCTATCAACTTGATTATATCATGCATGTTACAAAACACCATCCTCTATCGACTTGATTTTATCATGCATGTTACAAAACACCATCCTCTATGGACTTGATTATATCATGCATGTTACAAAACACCATCCTCTATGGACTTGATTATATCATGCATGCTACAAAACACCATCCTCAATGGACTTGATTATATCATGCATGTTACAAAACACCATCCTCTATGGTCTTGATTTTATCATGCATGTTACAAAACACCATCCTCTATGGATCTGATTATATCATGCATGTTTTAAACCATCCTCTATGGATCTGATTATATCATGTATGTTGCAAAACACCATCCTCTATGGACATGATTCTATCATGCATGTTACAAAACACCATCCTCTATGGACTTGATTATATCATGCATGTTACAAAACACCATCCTCAATGGACTTGATTACATCATGCATGTTACAAAACACCATCCTCTATGGACTTGATTATATCATGCATGCTACAAAACACCATCCTCAATGGACTTGATTATATCATGCATGTTACAAAACACCATCCTCAATGGACTTGATTATATCATGCATGTTACAAAACACCATCCTCTATGGACTTGATTATATCATGCATGCTACAAAACACCATCCTCAATGGACTTGATTATATCATGCATGTTACAAAACACCATCCTCTATGGACTTGATTATATCATGCATGTTACAAAACACCATCCTCTATGGACTTGATTACATCATGCATGTTACAAAACACCATCCTCTATGGACTTGATTATATCATGCATGTTACAAAACACCATCCTCAATGGACTTGATTATATCATGCATGTTACAAAACACCATCCTCAATGGACTTGATTATATCATGCATGTTACAAAACACCATCCTCAATGGACTTGATTATATCATGCATGTTACAAAACACCATCCTCAATGGACTTGATTATATCATGCATGTTACAAAACACCATCCTCTATGGACTTGATTATATCATGGATGTTACAAAACACCATCCTCAATGGACTTGATTATATCATGCATGTTACAAAACACCATCCTCTATGGACTTGATTATATCATGCATGTTACAAAACACCATCCTCTATGGACTTGATTACATCATGCATGTTACAAAACACCATCCTCTATGAACTTGATTATATCATGCATGTTACAAAACAACATCCTCTATGGACTTGATTACATCATGCATGTTACAAAACACCATCCTCTATGAACTTGATTATTCAATTCATTCAATACGTTATTGCCACATCAACTTAACAGTTGTTAGGAATTTGAGGTCTTAAAGACAAAATTATATAATTATATAATGCATGTTTTAAACAACATCCTCCATGGATCTAATTATGTCATGCATGTTACAAAACAACATCCTCTATGGATCTGATCATATCATGCATGTTACAAAAAGCATCCTCTATGGACCTGATTATATCATGCATGTTACAAAACAACATCCTCTATGGATCTGGTTATATCATGCATGTTAGAAAACAACATCCTCTATGGATCTGATTATATCATGCATGTTACAAAACAACATCCTCTATGGACCTGATTATATCATGCATGTTACAAAACAACATCCTCTATGGATCTGATTATATCATGCATGTTACACAACAACATCCTCTATGGATCTGATTATATCATGCATGTTACAAAACAACATCCTCTATGGATCTGATAAAATCATGCATGTTACAAAACAACATCCTCTATGGATCTGATTATAGCATGCATGTTACAAAACAACATCCTCTATGGATCTGATTATATCATGCATGTTACAAAACAACATCCTCTATGGACCTGATTATATCATGCATGTTACAAAACACCACCCTCTATGGATCTGATTATATCATGCAAGTTACAAAACACCATCCTCTATGGATCTGATTATATCATAAATGTTACAAAACAACATCTTCTATGGATCTGATTATATCATGCATGTTACAAAACACCATCTTCTATGGATCTGATTATATCATGCATGTTACAAAACACCATCCTCTATGGACCCGATTATATCATGCATGTTACAAAACACCACCCTCTATGGATCTGATTATATCATGCATGTTACAAAACACCATCCTCTATGGATCTGATTATATCATGCATGTTACAAAACAACATCCTCTATGGATCTGATTATATCATGCATGTTACAAAACACCATCCTCTATGGACCCGATTATATCATGCATGTTACAAAACACCACCCTCTATGGATCTGATTATATCATGCATGTTACAAAACACCATCTTCTATGGATCTGATTTTATCATGCATGTTACAAAACACCACCCTCTATGGATCTGATTATATCATGCATGTTACAAAACACCATCCTCTATGGATCTGATTATATCATGCATGTTACAAAACAACATCCTCTATGGATCTGATTATATCATGCATGTTACAAAACACCATCCTCTATGGAACTGATTATATCATGCATGTTGCAAAACACCATCCTCTATGGATCTGATTATATCATGCATGTTACAAAACACCATCCTCTATGGATCTGATTATATCATGCATGTTACAAAACAACATCCTCTATGGATCTGATTATATCATGCATGTTACAAAACAACATCCTCTATGGATCTGATTATATCATGCATGTTACAAAACACCATCCTCTATGGATCTGATTATATCATGCATGTTACAAAACACCATCCTCTATGGATCTGATTATATCATGCATGTTACAAAACACCATCCTCTATGGATCTGATTATATCATGCATGTTACAAAACACCATCCTCTATGGATCTGATTATATCATGCATGTTACAAAACAACATCCTCTATGGATCTGATTATATCATGCATGTTACAAAACACCATCCTCTATGGATCTGATTATATCATGCATGTTACAAAACACCATCCTCTATGGATCTGATTATATCATGCATGTTACAAAACACCATCCTCTATGGATCTGATTATATCATGCATGTTACAAAACAACATCCTCTATGGATCTGATTATATCATGCATGTTACAAAACACCATCCTCTATGGATCTGATTATATCATGCATGTTACAAAACAACATCCTCTATGGATCTGATTATATCATGCATGTTACAAAACACCATCCTCTATGGATCTGATTATATCATGCATGTTACAAAACACCATCCTCTATGGATCTGATTATATCATGCATGTTACAAAACACCATCCTCTATGGATCTGATTATATCATGCATGTTACAAAACAACATCCTCTATGGATCTGATTATATCATGCATGTTACAAAACACCATCCTCTATGGAACTGATTATATCATGCATGTTGCAAAACACCATCCTCTATGGATCTGATTATATCATGCATGTTACAAAACACCATCCTCTATGGATCTGATTATATCATGCAGGTTACAAAACACCATCCTCTATGGAACTGATTATATCATGCATGTTACAAAACAACATCCTCTATGGATCTGATTATATCATGCATGTTACAAAACAACATCCTCTATGGATCTGATTATATCATGCATGTTACAAAACACCATCCTCTATGGATCTGATTATATCATGCATGTTACAAAACAACATCCTCTATGGATCTGATTATATCATGCATGTTACAAAACACCATCCTCTATGGATCTGATTATATCATGCATGTTACAAAACAACATCCTCTATGGATCTGATTATATCATGCATGTTACAAAACACCATCCTCTATGGATCTGATTATATCATGCATGTTACAAAACAACATCCTCTATGGATCTGATTATATCATGCATGTTACAAAACAACATCCTCTATGGATCTGATTATATCATGCATGTTACAAAACAACATCCTCTATGGATCTGATTATATCATGCATGTTACAAAACAACATCCTCTATGGATCTGATTATATCATGCATGTTACAAAACACCATCCTCTATGGAACTGATTATATCATGCATGTTGCAAAACACCATCCTCTATCGCTCTGATTATATCATGCATGAACGAAACTGCATGTATTGAAATTGTTTGAAATTTCAGCACTTCCTGTCCCTATAGGATGATTTCTCATTCATTTAGCAATTGTAATCATATTTCACATGCAAATTCGCTTTTGTATGGAACTCTGGGAAACGAACAAATACTGTCTTCTGGTTCTCCCAGTTCATGATTTTTGTTTGTGCTGATTTTTCTGATTTGAAAATGTTTTGTATCTGCCTGTCTTTCTCTTATTGTAATTCCTGCCACGGTCTTTTCTTATTGTCCTCTTCGAGCTTATAAAGTTATTTTCAGTCCTGATGTTTTCTCAATAAAAGTTACAAGCAATGAGTTTAATACATCCCAGAATGCTGTACATCATTCCTTTACAGGTGACATTTAGTCGCATGATACAGCTCATGAGCAGGTGTAAAGATGCAATGGTATGACATGTAAACGAAAGGAAAGTAAAACCAATATTTACAAAGGAAACTCAGTACTTGGTACTTTTACAAACTCCTCTTCACGGAAAGTGCAAAGCACCCCTCCCTTTATTCAAGGGATCGTTTCTCTGTATGCAGCTTTAACAGGGGGACTGAAAATTATTTTTTTTAGCTTCTACTGGATGAAATCGGCTGCAAATTTCAGAAGTAAATGCTTTGTACATCGAGGTAATTTGTTCCAAATTTCAGAAGTAAATGCTTTTTACATCGAGGTAATTTGTTCCAAATTTCAGAAGTAAATGCTTTTTACATCGAGGTAATTTGTTCCAAATTTCAGAAGTAAATGCTTTGTACATCGAGGTAATTTGTTCCAAATTTCAGAAGCAAATGCTTTGTACATCGAGGTAATTTGTTCCAAATTTCAGAAGTAAATGCTTTGTACATCGAGGTAATTTGTTCCAAATTTCAGAAGTAAATGCTTTGTACATCGAGGTAATTTGTTCCAAATTTCAGAAGTAAATGCTTTGTACATCGAGGTAATTTGTTCCAAATTTCAGAAGTAAATGCTTTGTACATCGAGGTAATTTGTTCCAAATTTCAGAAGTAAATGCTTTGTACATCGAGGTAATTTGTTCCAAATTTCAGAAGTAAATGCTTTGTACATCGAGGTTATTTGTTCCAAATTTCAGAAGTAAATGCTTTGTACATCGAGGTAATTTGTTCCAAGTTTCAGAAGTAAATGCTTTGTACATCGAGGTAATTTGTTCCAAATTTCAGAAGTAAATGCTTTGTACATCGAGGTTATTTGTTCCAAATTTCAGAAGTAAATGCTTTGTACATCGAGGTAATTTGTTCCAAATTTCAGAAGTAAATGCTTTGTACATCGAGGTAATTTGTTCCAAATTTCAGAAGTAAATGCTTTGTACATCGAGGTAATTTGTTCCAAATTTCAGAAGTAAATGCTTTGTACATCGAGGTAATTTGTTCCAAATTTCAGAAGTAAATGCTTTGTACATCGAGGTAATTTGTTCCAAATTTCAGAAGTAAATGCTTTTTACATCGAGGTAATTTGTTCCAAATTTCAGAAGTAAATGCTTTTTACATCGAGGTAATTTGTTCCAAATTTCAGAAGTAAATGCTTTGTACATCGAGGTAATTTGTTCCAAATTTCAGAAGTAAATGCTTTGTACATCGAGGTAATTTGTTCCAAATTTCAGAAGTAAATGCTTTGTACATCGAGGTAATTTGTTCCAAATTTCAGAAGTAAATGCTTTGTACATCGAGGTAATTTGTTCCAAATTTCAGAAGTAAATGCTTTGTACATCGAGGTAATTTGTTCCAAATTTCAGAAGTAAATGCTTTGTACATCGAGGTAATTTGTTCCAAATTTCAGAAGTAAATGCTTTGTACATCGAGGTAATTTGTTCCAAATTTCAGAAGTAAATGCTTTGTACATCGAGGTAATTTGTTCCAAATTTCAGAAGTAAATGCTTTGTACATCGAGGTAATTTGTTCCAAATTTCAGAAGTAAATGCTTTGTACATCGAGGTAATTTGTTCCAAATTTCAGAAGTAAATGCTTTGTACATCGAGGTAATTTGTTCCAAATTTCAGAAGTAAATGCTTTGTACATCGAGGTAATTTGTTCCAAATTTCAGAAGTAAATGCTTTTTACATCGAGGTAATTTGTTCCAAATTTCAGAAGTAAATGCTTTGTACATCGAGGTAATTTGTTCCAAATTTCAGAAGTAAATGCTTTTTACATCGAGGTAATTTGTTCCAAATTTCAGAAGTAAATGCTTTTTACATCGAGGTAATTTGTTCCAAATTTCAGAAGTAAATGCTTTCTACATCGAGGTAATTTGTTCCAAATTTCAGAAGTAAATGCTTTTTATATCGAGGTAATTTGTTCCAAATTTCAGAAGTAAATGCTTTTTACATCGAGGTAATTTGTTCCAAATTTCAGAAGTAAATGCTTTGTACATCGAGGTAATTTGTTCCAAATTTCAGAAGTAAATGCTTTTTACATCGAGGTAATTTGTTCCAAATTTCAGAAGTAAATGCTTTTTACATCGAGGTAATTTGTTCCAAATTTCAGAAGTAAATGCTTTTTACATCGAGGTAATTTGTTCCAAATTTCAGAAGCAAATGCTTTGTACATCGAGGTTATTTGTTCCAAATTTCAGAAGTAAATGCTTTGTACATCGAGGTAATTTGTTCCAAATTTCAGAAGTAAATGCTTTGTACATCGAGGTAATTTGTTCCAAATTTCAGAAGTAAATGCTTTGTACATCGAGGTAATTTGTTCCAAATTTCAGAAGTAAATGCTTTGTACATCGAGGTAATTTGTTCCAAATTTCAGAAGTAAATGCTTTGTACATCGAGGTAATTTGTTCCAAATTTCAGAAGTAAATGCTTTGTACATCGAGGTAATTTGTTCCAAATTTCAGAAGTAAATGCTTTGTACATCGAGGTAATTTGTTCCAAATTTCAGAAGTAAATGCTTTGTACATCGAGGTAATTTGTTCCAAATTTCAGAAGTAAATGCTTTGTACATCGAGGTAATTTGTTCCAAATTTCAGAAGTAAATGCTTTGTACATCGAGGTAATTTGTTCCAAATTTCAGAAGCAAATGCTTTGTACATCGAGGTAATTTGTTCCAAATTTCAGAAGTAAATGCTTTTTACATCGAGGTTATTTGTTCCAAATTTCAGAAGTAAATGCTTTGTACATCGAGGTTATTTGTTCCAAATTTCAGAAGTAAATGCTTTGTACATCGAGGTAATTTGTTCCAAATTTCAGAAACAAATGCTTTGTACATCGAGGTAATTTGTTCCAAATTTCAGAAGTAAATGCTTTGTACATCGAGGTAATTTGTTCCAAATTTCAGAAGTAAATGCTTTGTACATCGAGGTAATTTGTTCCAAATTTTAGAAGTAAATGCTTTGTACATCGAGGTTATTTGTTCCAAATTTCAGAAGTAAATGCTTTGTACATCGAGGTAATTTGTTCCAAATTTCAGAAGCAAATGCTTTGTACATCGAGGTAATTTGTTCCAAATTTCAGAAGTAAATGCTTTTTACATCGAGGTAATTTGTTCCAAATTTCAGAAGTAAATGCTTTGTACATCGATGTTATTTGTTCCAAATTTCAGAAGCAAATGCTTTGTACATCGAGGTAATTTGTTCCAAATTTCAGAAGTA
The DNA here is from genome assembly GCF_964187855.1 of Myxine glutinosa. Taxonomy (NCBI): domain Eukaryota; kingdom Metazoa; phylum Chordata; class Myxini; order Myxiniformes; family Myxinidae; genus Myxine; species Myxine glutinosa. The sequence goes on along the minus strand of NC_136272.1, from coordinate 256,379 downwards.
AATGCTTTGTACATCGAGGTAATTTGTTCCAAATTTCAGAAGCAAATGCTTTGTACATCGAGGTAATTTGTTCCAAATTTCAGAAGTAAATGCTTTGTACATCGAGGTAATTTGTTCCAAATTTCAGAAGCAAATGCTTTGTACATCGAGGTAATTTGTTCCAAATTTCAGAAGTAAATGCTTTTTACATCGAGGTTATTTGTTCCAAATTTCAGAAGTAAATGCTTTGTACATCGAGGTAATTTGTTCCAAATTTCAGAAGTAAATGCTTTGTACATCGAGGTAATTTGTTCCAAATTTCAGAAGTAAATGCTTTGTACATCGAGGTAATTTGTTCCAAATTTCAGAAGTAAATGCTTTGTACATCGAGGTTATTTGTTCCAAATTTCAGAAGTAAATGCTTTGTACATCGAGGTTATTTGTTCCAAATTTCAGAAGTAAATGCTTTGTACATCGAGGTAATTTGTTCCAAATTTCAGAAGTAAATGCTTTGTACATCGAGGTTATTTGTTCCAAATTTCAGAAGCAAATGCTTTGTACATCGAGGTAATTTGTTCCAAATTTCAGAAGTAAATGCTTTGTACATCGAGGTAATTTGTTCCAAATTTCAGAAGCAAATGCTTTGTACATCGAGGTAATTTGTTCCAAATTTCAGAAGTAAATGCTTTGTACATCAAGGTAATTTGTTCCAAATTTCAGAAGCAAATGCTTTGTACATCGAGGTAATTTGTTCCAAATTTCAGAAGTAAATGCTTTTTACATCGAGGTTATTTGTTCCAAATTTCAGAAGTAAATGCTTTGTACACCAAGGTAATTTGTTCCAAATTTCAGAAGTAAATGCTTTGTACATCGAGGTAATTTGTTCCAAATTTCAGAAGTAAATGCTTTGTACATCGAGGTTATTTGTTCCAAATTTCAGAAGTAAATGCTTTGTACATCGAGGTAATTTGTTCCAAGTTTCAGAAGTAAATGCTTTGTACATCGAGGTAATTTGTTCCAAATTTCAGAAGTAAATGCTTTGTACATCGAGGTAATTTGTTCCAAATTTCAGAAGCAAATGCTTTGTACATCGAGGTAATTTGTTCCAAATTTCAGAAGTAAATGCTTTTTACATCGAGGTAATTTGTTCCAAATTTCAGAAGTAAATGCTTTGTACATCGAGGTAATTTGTTCCAAATTTCAGAAGCAAATGCTTTGTACATCGAGGTAATTTGTTCCAAATTTCAGAAGTAAATGCTTTTTACATCGAGGTAATTTGTTCCAAATTTTAGAAGTAAATGCTTTGTACATCGAGGTTATTTGTTCCAAATTTCAGAAGTAAATGCTTTGTACATCGAGGTAATTTGTTCCAAATTTCAGAAGTAAATGCTTTGTACATCGAGGTAATTTGTTCCAAATTTCAGAAGTAAATGCTTTGTACATCGAGGTAATTTGTTCCAAATTTCAGAAGTAAATGCTTTGTACATCGAGGTAATTTGTTCCAAATTTCAGAAGTAAATGCTTTGTACATCGAGGTAATTTGTTCCAAATTTCAGAAGCAAATGCTTTGTACATCGAGGTAATTTGTTCCAAATTTCAGAAGTAAATGCTTTTTACATCAAGGTAATTTGTTCCAAATTTCAGAAGTAAATGCTTTGTACATCGAGGTAATTTGTTCCAAATTTCAGAAGTAAATGCTTTCTACATCGAGGTAATTTGTTCCAAATTTCAGAAGTAAATGCTTTTTACATCGAGGTAATTTGTTCCAAATTTTAGAAGTAAATGCTTTGTACATCGAGGTAATTTGTTCCAAATTTCAGAAGTAAATGCTTTGTACATCGAGGTAATTTGTTCCAAATTTCAGAAGTAAATGCTTTGTACATCGAGGTAATTTGTTCCAAATTTCAGAAGTAAATGCTTTGTACATCGAGGTAATTTGTTCCAAATTTCAGAAGCAAATGCTTTGTACATCGAGGTAATTTGTTCCAAATTTCAGAAGTAAATGCTTTGTACATCGAGGTAATTTGTTCCAAATTTCAGAAGTAAATGCTTTCTACATCGAGGTAATTTGTTCCAAATTTCAGCAACGTCGTTTATGCATTCTTGAGTTATATTAACGAAAACCCTCAAATCAACGTTGGTGTCTGTCCATCCACCCAAACTGTGTTGGTGCTCATATCTCAAAAGCTATCATCATACTAAAATATGCAATTTGGCGTTTGTCTGTCTGATGATTTTTTGGACCGTGATACATTCCGTCGTTACTTATGCAATCTCAACCAAACTTTACAGGATGAATAAGGGTTACATAATGAAGGTTGTAGCACATTAATTTGCCCATCTCCCCAAGTGGGTTTTCTCCCCCAAGTTGCTGTCAATGGGGTTGTGTGTTGAGGTGTATATCAATGTTAATTTAGCTTTATCGTGGCGTTTTCCCAAGGCCGCTTCTAATAACAAAACCGATGATGATAGCATACTATTAATATTATTACAAAACAATATTAATACCAATAATTTCCCTCCCTCCTCCCCCCGCACCCCTCCCCCCCTACAGGTGTTTTTCCTCCTTAAACAAACGTCGAGTCAACATTTAGAAATAGCTTATCATGGCATTTTCGTGGGAGCAACGGCCTCAACCAGAAGTAAAAACATGATAAACCACAAACACGTATTGCAATGAAAATCAGTTCCACAACTTTGACCTGATAGTAAGTTTCATGACAATTCGATCTCTGGCAACATCCTGTAAGAATACAATCATGCAATATATCAGGATCATGGAATCATGGAGAAAGTTCAGTAATATCAATCAATGCAAGCAAGCCTGGATTATCTACGTATATGCACCATTCGAGTCTATGTGTCATGGATTAAAGGTCACAGGAGTGTTTCGGAGCGATGGTCGCCCGAGTTCTTATAGACGCCTCTCAGTGGTTAGAGAGAGCATCACACTTGGGTTCAACTTAGATACATTTTCATTACATTCTCCCTGCCATTAGAACTACACTTCCACTAGGCAGGAATCAAGCACGCAGCAGCATTAGAAGAGCAGCGATGTCAGTACATGTCAGTCGGTCCATCCGGAGCGATGAATTTCCCTGCCAGCACGGGTCCGGAAACTACCGGGTACTACATCCCCAAGTCCGGAGTCCCCCACGTCGGAGTAGCCGCCTGAGTCAGGTGACGAAGGTGGCACCACAGTGCCTACAGGCTGGGGTGTATTTGGCGGCGAGATGGACGGCAGATGCTCCATAGGCGGAGCAATGGGAGAGTCCATAGACTCGTAAATTGGTTCGCTGATGTCCCCGCAAGGGGCCAGGTGGCGTACGGAGACAGTGGACTCGTGTCCATCTGCCATCAACACGCGAGCATGCTCGGGATTAGCTTGGAGTACTTGCACAATATCCACTAGTGGATCATACTTGCTCTTGCGAACCGCACATTTGAGGTAGGCGGGCCCCGGCTCAGCAAGCCAACTAGGTAAGGGTCGGATACGACCCGAGCTCCTCGGGTGATGAAACATCCGTTCATGGGGAGTCTGGTTGGTGGCCGTACACAGTAAAGTCCTGATTGAGTTCAGCGCCGCAGGTAATGACCAGGCCCATTTATCTAGGCCTCGGCCGAGAGACCTAAGGCTTAGCGTGACGGCTCTCCATATAATCCCATTGAAGCGTTCGACCTGCCCATTCGCCTGCGGTCTATACGGAGTGGTTTAGCTAGAAGCGACATTATGCTGAAGTAAGAAACTCCTCACCTCCTGGGACAGGAACACCCCCCCTTGATCGGTATGCACATAGGCCGGATTCCAAAGCATAGAAAAAAGTTCTGCAGACACCGTATAACCGTGGCGGCCGTCATATCTGCACACGTGAAAGCGAAAGGGAATCTCGAGAACTCATCAACGATAGTGAGCAGATAACGAGAGTTACTCGATGCCGGTGACGCCGGCAGCAGCCCTTTGAAGTCCATCACCAATCTCTCCCATGGCCTAGTTGCTCGGACCAGTGTCCCCATAGGAGGGTTGTAAAAATGGGGTTTGAGTTCAGCACATACAGTACAGTTGCGACAGACCTGGAGAATGTCTTCAACTGAGTATGGCAGGTTATGATGATGCACAAAATGAGCGAAACGCATCACCCCAGGATGGCACAGAGTGTCGTGCAAAGCGCGCAGATCCTCCAAAGATATGAGGCCCGCACACGTTGCTGGCCGCGATAAGGCGTCGGCAACCAGGTTAACCCTCCCAGGGCGATATTTAATGGTGTCGCAGAAATCGGCGAGTTCGATGCGCCAGCGAGTGATTTTCTCATTCTTAATGCATTGAGCATGCAGGTTGTCATACATAACCGCAACGCTCTGTTGGTCCGTGATAATTTGGAAGCATCGTCCGAGCAAATAGGGACGCCAGCGCCGAATCGACTCGACGATCGCGTATGCCTCCATTTCGACAGACGAATGTCTCTGCTCAGCGGAGGTGAGAGTTCGCGAAAAGAAAGCCACAGGGCGCCCCCCCCCCCCCCTGGGAGAGAGTCGCTGCTATCGCATGATCCGATGCATCACTTTCCAAAACGAAAGATTTGTTCTCGTCAATCGTCGCCACAGCGGCGCCAGCGATGTCGGACTTAAGGCCATGGAAAGCAGCCTTGGCATCAAGGCTCATGGGGAACGCTTCGCAGTCCACAAGTGGGCGGAGTTTCATGGAGAAATTTTGTACCCACTTAGAATAATGGGCGAACAGCCCGAGAGTACGCTTCAGCGAAGCACGATCGCAGGGCGGGGCCATGTCGAGTAAGGGTCACAGACGCTCCTTATCCGGAGCAACAGAGCCGTGGGTCATGGTGTACCCCAGAAGATCTATTCTTGCGAGCGGTGTAACGGCATTTAGCATTATTCATAGTTAAGCGATACCTCTGCATGACCTCGAGGAAGCGCTTCAGATTAGCATCATGATGTTCCTGGTCATGCCCGCAAACCGTGAGATTGTCCAGATATACAAAGACGTTGGTCAAGTTCTCCTTAGCGATGAGGTCGTCCATAGCCCTCTGAAAACACGAGACCCCGTTCGTGACCCTGAAAGGTAGCCGGGTGAACTGGTATAACCTTTGACCCGATTCAAACGCGGTATAGATATGGTCATCCTCGGAGATGGGGATTTGATGATATGCACTACGCAGATCGAGAGTGCTATAGACCGAGTACTGGGCCATCTGTCGAACCAGGGAGTCCATTCCCGGAAGGGGGTAGGCGTCCAGCTGTGTAAATCTATTAATCGTCTGCGAATAGTCGATTACCATGCGTTTGCGATGCGCTTCACTTCGTACCACTAGAACTTGGGCCCGCCATGGCGACCGACTAGGTTCTATGATACCTTCCTTTAATAGCTGGGCCGTTTCTTCCGCAATGAATTGCGCGTCAGCTCGTGAGTAGCGTCGCGTTTAACCGCTACAGGTGTACAGTCCGTGGTCATATTTGGAAACAGCGACAGCGGCTCAATTTCCATCCCTGCAAGAGCGCACACAGCAAGCGTATCATTGCCACCAAATTCCATTTCCAACCGTCCATGTCGCTTGAGAAAATCATGTCCTAGCAAAACGTCTGCACATAATGCTGGTAAGACCATGAGATGCACATCCGGAAACATTCATCCCTTAAACACAAGCTTCAGTCGACATTCCCCTTTTGTGCTGAGCCTAAGCCCCTGAGAGGCCATAAAGATTCGACGTCTTGTCCCAAGAATTGGCCATCCATGTTGTTGCACCAGTCGATAATAATCAACATAACTATCTGTGGAACCTGTATCGATGAAAGCATTAGCAAAAATTCCCTCGATCATAAGTGGAATTATAGCTCGAGCCAGGCCAGGTGGACCTGCCGTTATCGAGTCATCTAGGCGAGGCGCTCGTGCCTCGCGTGTGGATCCAACGCCAGCTAAAGTTTTCCGTGCCGAGGCAGTAGCTTGTAGTTCATACATGCAACCTCCGGATGGCGCTCGTGTCACGCGCAGAGTTTCAAAGCCAACATTAACCATTTGGGTGGCCGATCTGGAAAGTTGGCAGGGTGGCGGAAGAATGCCGGCCAAGGACGGTCGCACCGCGTTCTGTCGTGTTTGCGCCACTTGTTTAGTACGTACCTCCGGTGCACTTCGGTCAGCAGATGTCGGAGCTCTTGTGCGAAGTGAACTAAAGTCTCCGTGGGCTGTTGTCTTCGTATTGCGAGCAGATGCCGGGAATAGACCGCGCTTCGTTTCTTAATGTAAATACGCTTCAGCTCCCCCACGGCTGCATCAAACATCACGCATTCTTCGATAGCCCGGTACACGTTGTGATGTACCTTTGATTGTGGTACGTCTAATGTCGTTTCATCGGTGACGGCGGCTTCCTGAGCCTTGAATTGATTATCCAAGGTTTTCAGCCAATGTGTCAGCTCCACGGCCGCGTCCGCTGCTTGTGGGTCCGCTGCGAAGAGCGGCACCTGGATCATTCTGTATCCCGCCATGTCGCTCTCGTTCGCCTCTTGTTCTCGGTTGGACGGCGAGATGAATTGTCATTAATTGTAATGAAAATCAGTTCCACAACTTTGACCTGATAGTAGGTTTAATGACAATTCGATCTCTGGCAACATCCTGTAAGAATACAATCATGCAATATATTAGGATCATGGAATCATGGAGAAAGTTCAGTAATATCAATCAATGCAAGCAAGCCTGGATTATCTACGTATATGCACCATTCGAGTCTATGTGTCATGGATTAAATGTCACAGGAGTGTTTCAGAGCGATGGTCATCTGAGTTCTTATAGACGCCTCTCAGTGGTTAGAGAGAGCATCACACCTGGGTTCAACTTCGATACATTTTCATAACACGTATGATTAGCTTTTTAAACAGTCACTCATGCTGTTTGAAGAAACGAAAAATTGGGAGGAATCCCGACATCCGTGAGGTAGGTTTTACTTACAGAACTGAGCGAAGATCTACGGTACTCTATATACCCCACAAGGGTTGGGTTAATAACACGACCCATCCTGCTGCGAATGTGGCATTTTTCATCGCAAACTTTTGAAACTCGCTCCTGCTGTTTAACACGAAACTGAAAGGGAGGAAGCCCGGGTTGTGTTCATTTGCCAAGTTGCTAGCTAGCGCTTGCCAAGCCTGCCGTTCCTTAACGGTTTTGAATGGAGTGCTTGCTCAAATGCTTAAACCACTTGGTGATCTCTCCACAAGAAGCTTGGCAAATTAACACACACCCAATGTTCTTGAGACCCGATCATAGATCGACTGTAATATATATGCCCCAAAGAGGAATGACCCTTTCTGCCACTCACGTAGTGAGTGGGTGTACTAGTACATTGAAACTAGCTGAAACTTTGACACTACTCTGACCACCATTGTGACCAGAGACGCGCCTGATTATGGACTCGGAGCAGTGCTTACTCAACTTCATGAGGACTCTACAGAGGAAACAGTAGCATTCGCCTCACGAACGCTCACAGAATGCGAACGCAAGTACTCAACAGTAGAGAAGGTGGCACTTGCCTGCATCTGGGCAACTGAGAAATGGCGTACTTACCTGCGGGGTCGGAAATTTAGCCTGCGTAGCGACCACAGTCCACTGTCTTTGAAAGGTCTTGGTCGAGCAGGAATGAGAAATCCACGTTGGTCTGCACACTTACTGTAGTTTAACTATGAAATTGTATACAAACCTGGCCATCAAAATGTGACTGCAGACTGTTTATCTCGGTTACCACTTCCCAGACAGAACCTTACCATGAACCGGATGTAGAAATGGTGGCCTTAGTGTCCGGTGACTTCTCTGCTGTACCTGTGGAACAATTCAAGGAAGCTTGTAATAGATGCCCTATTCTACAGAAGGTGCTAAGATGCGTCTCCAGAGGATGGCCTTGCAATGCAAAGGGTATTGACCCAAATGTACTTCCCTACTTTCGCATTCGGGGTGTACTGGCTGTACTTATTACTTAATTTGTGGCACTCACCGTGTGATAGTGCTAACAGCACTTTTTTTTGTATACAAGATCGAGGCTCGTGAAAGAGCTAACATTAATCACACAGAAAGACAAACAGACACATAAAACATATAATAAGGGGAGCGGTAGACAAGATTGGGAGAGAGGGGGAAGAACACAAACACAACATTTGAGAGCAGGGACATCGAGAGATCTGTGGGAGGGAAAGGGCTTTTGGGGGGGGGGGGGGAGGGAGGTATGGGAAGGGGGGTGGGAGAAGTATAAAACACAAGGACACTGCAAGGACTTCCAGGAAAGAAGTTGGAATTTCAAAAAAAGTGGATTTGGGGTGAAATTAGCGGGGGTAGAAAAGATCAAGGTTTTGGATGGGGGAAGATAAGAGATGGTGGTGAACAGCCGTTTTAAAGACCTGGAGGGAGGAGTGGGATTGAAGAGAATGAGGGAGTTTGTTCCAGAGGTGGGAGAAAAGAGGAATGAAGGAGTGAAGGTGAGCAGAGAGTCTTGATTTTGGCAGTTTAACCATAAGAGGGTTGCTGGCAGATCTTGTGCGACCTGTAGGAATATTTGGGGGACAGAGCACAGACAGAGCTGGGGGGGGGGGGGGGGGGGCAAGGCCGGAGAGAAGTCGGTAGAAGACGGAAAGACCACCATCCTACCTGCGGTGAGTGAGTGAGAGGCCCTTGGAGTTGGCTTCATCGCGGGAGATTCCAATGATTCTGAACGCTTTGGTTTCAACAGCGTAAAGACGAGTTCGGTGTGAGGCAGGAGCACCGAGCCAGAGGGGGGAACAGTACTCCATTGAGCTGCGGATGAAAGCCTTGTATGTGGTGAGGAGCTCAGGTGTGCCAAGGAAAGACTTCGCACGACGGAGGATGCCCAGTCGGCAGCTGGCTTTGGAGGCCAGCTTGGAAATGTGGTTTTCCCAAGAAAGATCATGGCAGATAGTGAGACCCAAAAGCTTGAGCGACAAAACTTCTGTCACTTCTGTCTGCCATAAATTACATGCTTACTTCAGTATTCATTACATTTACCATAAATTACATGCTTACTTCAGTATTCATTACATTTACCATCAATTACATGCTTACTTCAGTATTCATTACATTTACCATCAATTACATGCTTACTTCAGTATTCATTACATGCTAACTTCAGTATTCATTACATTTACCATCAATTACATGCTTACTTCAGTATTCATTATATTTACCATCAATTACATGCTTACTTCAGTATTTATTACATTTACCACCAATTACATGCTCACTTCAGTATTCATTACATTTACCATAAATTACATGCTCACTTCAGTATTCATTACATTTACCATCAATTACATGCTTACTTCAGTATTCATTACATTTACCATCAATTACATGCTCACCAGTATTTATTACATTTACCATATATTACATGCTCACTTCAGTATTCATTATATTTACCATAAATTACATGCTTACTTCAGTATTCATTACATTTACCATCAATTACATGCTTACTTCAGTATTCATTACATTTACCATCAATTACATGCTCACCAGTATTTATTACATTTACCATATATTACATGCTCACTTCAGTATTCATTATATTTACCATAAATTACATGCTTACATCAGTATTCATTATATTTACCATAAATTACATGCTTATATCAGTATTCATTACATTTACCATAAATTACATGCTTACTTCAGTATTCATTACATTTACCATAAATTACACACTTACTTCAATATTCATTACATTTACCATAAATTACATGCTTACATGAGTATTCATTACATTTACCATAAATTACATGCTTACTTCAGTATTCATTACATTTACCATAAATTACATGCTTACATCAGTATTCATTACATTTACCATAAATTACATGCTTACTTCAATATTCATTACATTTACCATAAATTACATGCTTACATCAGTATTCATTACATTTACCATAAATTACATGCTTACTTCAGTATTCATTACATTTACCATAAATTACATGCTTACTTCAATATTCATTATATTTACCATAAATTACATGCTTACATCAGTATTCATTACATTTACCATAAATTACATGTGAACTTCAGTATTCATTATATTTACCATAAATTACATGCTTACATCAGTATTCATTACATTTACCATAAATTACATGCTTACTTCAGTATTCATTATATTTACCATAAATTACATGCTTACTTCAGTATTCATTATATTTACCATAAATTACATGCTTACTTTAATATTCATTATATTTACCATAAATTACATGCTTACATCAGTATTCATTACATTTACCATAAATTACATGCTCACTTCAGTATTCATTACATTTACCATCAATTACATGCTTACTTCAGTATTCATTACATTTACCATCAATTACATGCTTACTTCAGTATTCATTATATTTACCATAAATTACATGCTTACATCAGTATTCATTACATTTACCATAAATTACATGCTTACTTCAATATTCATTACATTTACCATAAATTACATGCTCACTTCAGTATTCATTACATTTACCATAAATTACATGCTTACATCAGTATTCATTACATTCACCATAAATTACATGCTTACATCAGTATTCATTACATTTACCATAAATTACATGCTCACTTCAGTATTCATTATATTTACCATAAATTACATGCTTACTTCAGTATTCATTACATTTACCATAAATTACATGCTTACTTCAGTATTCATTACATTTACCATAAATTACATGCTTACTTCAGTATTCATTACATTTACCATCAATTATATGCTTCCTTCAGTATTCATTACATTTACCATAAATTACATGTTTACTTCAGTATTCATTACATTTACCATAAATTACATGCTTACTTCAATATTCATTATATTTACCATAAATTACATGCTTACATCAGTATTCATTACATTTACCATAAATTACATGCTTACTTCAGTATTCATTATATTTACCATAAATTACATGCTCACTTCAGTATTCATTACATTTACCATCAATTACATAGTTACTTCAGTATTCATTACATTTACCATCAATTACATGCGAACTTCAGTATTCATGATATTTACCATAAATGACATGCTTACATCAGTATTCATTACATTTACCATAAATTACATGCTTACTTCAATATTCATTACATTTCGCATAAATTACATGCTCACTTCAGTATTCATTATATTTACCATAAATTCATGCTGACTTCAGTATTCATTACATTTACCATAAATTACATGCTTACTTCAGTATTCATTACATTTACCATAAATTACATGCTTACTTCAGTATTCATTACATTTACCAACAATTACATGCTTACTTCAGTATTCATTACATGCTTCCTTCAGTATTCATTACATTTACCATCAATTACATGCTTACTTCAGTATTCATTACATGCTTACTTCAGTATTCATTACATTTACCATCAATTACATGCTCACTTCAGTATTCATTACATTTACCATAAATTACATGGTTACTTCAGTATTCATTATATTTACCATAAATTACATGCTCACTTCAGTATTCATTATATTTACCATCAATTACATGCTTACTTCAGTATTTATTACATTTACCAATCAATTACATGCTTACTTCAGTATTCATTACATTTACCATAAATTACATGCTTACTTCAGTATTCATTACATTTACCATCAATTACATGCTTACTTCAGTATTCATTACATTTACCATAAATTCCATGCTTACTTCAGTATTCATTACATTTACCATCAATTACATGCTTACTTCAGTATTCATTACATTTACCATAAATTACATGCTTACTTCAGTATTCATTATATTTACCATAAATTACATGCTTACTTCAGTATTCATTATATTTACCATAAATTACATGCTTACTTCAGTATTCATTATATTTACCATAAATTACATGCTTACTTCAATGTTCATGACATTTACCATAAATTACATGCTTACTTCAGGATTCATTACATTTACCATCAATTACATGCTCACTTCTGTAATCATTACATTTACCATCAATTCCATGCTTACTTCAGTATTCATTACATTTACCATCAATTACATGCTCACTTCAGTATTCATTACATTTTTTTTTTTTTTTTTTTTTTTTATACTGAATCGAGGCTCGTGAAAGAGCTAACATTTATTTCACAAATAAATCAACCAGACAAACAAAATATATAAAAAGAGAGAGCGGAAGACAAGATGGGGAGAGAAGGGGAAGCACACAAACACAACATTTGAGAGCAGGGAGATGTGTGGAAGGGAGAGTGCTCGGGGGGAGGAGGCATGGGAAGGGGGGGGGGGGGGAGGGAGGAGGGAGAAGTATAAAACACAAGAACACCAAGGACTTCCAGGACAGAAGTTGGTATTTCAAAAAAGTGGAATTGGGGTGAAATTAGCGGGGGTAGAAAAGATCAAGGTTTTGGATGGGGGAAGATAAGAGATGGTGGTGAACAGCTGTTTTAAAGACCTGGAGGGTGGAGTGGGATTGAAGAGAGTGAGGGAGTTTGTTCCAGAGGTGGGAGAAAAGAGGAATGAAGGAGTGAAGGTGAGCAGAGAGTCTTTATTTTGGCAGTTTAACCATAAGAGGGTTGCAGGCAGATCTTGTGCGACCTGTAGGAATATTTGCGGGACAGAGCCCAGAGAGAGCTGGGGGGGCATGGCCAGAGAGGAGTCGGTAGAAGACGGAAAGACCACCAACCTGCCTGCGGTGAGTGAGTGAGAGGCCCTTGGAGTTTGCTTCATCGCGGGAGATTCCAATGATTCTGAATGCTTTGGTTTCAACAGCGTGAAGACGAGCTAGGTGTAAGGCAGGAGCACCAGCCCAGAGGGGAGAGCAGTATTCCATTGAGCTGCGGATGAAAGCCCTGTATGTGGTGAGGAGCTCAGGTGTGCCAAGGAAGGACTTCGCACGACGGAGGCTGCCCAGCCGGCGACTGGCTTTGGAGGCCAGATTTGAAATGTGGTTTTCCCAGGAAAGATCATGGCAGATAGTGAGACCCAAAAGCTTGAGTGGCAGAACTTCTTGGAGAGGATTATTCAGAAAGTGGCTGGGAGGGTTGTCCAGTCGGTCTTTTCGGAGAGACATCGTAAGAGTGTGAGATTTGTCAGGATTGAAAGACATGTTCCACTTGTTTGCCCAGTCTGTGATTTTGTCCAGGTCTGCAGAGAGTGAGGAGGCTGCAGACTGCCGATCTGAGGGATGAAGAATGGAGCGACAGAGAGTAGAGTCATCAGCAAAGAGATAGAGATGATTTTCAAGAGTCAGAGAGATCATTGATGAAGACCAGAAAAAGCACAGGGCCCAGAACACTGCCTTGGGGAACTCCAGCCTGAACAGGAAGAGGAGATGAGAGAATCCCATTCAGGGCCACACGTTGACTACGACTAGAGAGGAAGTCCGCCAGCCATGCGTGGAGATTTCCATGGATACCAAAAGAGGAGAGTTTGGTGAGCAGAGCGGGGTGCCAGACCGTATCGAAGGCACGTGATATTGCAAGGGAGACTGCTCTAATTTCCTGTTTGGCATTGAGGACCTCCATCAATTGTTGAGAAAGCACAAGCAGCTTGTCCAGAGTAGAGTGTCCAGGTCTGAAACCAAATTGATGATCAGAGATCAAGCCATTGGAGAAGAGGAAAGATTTCATATCTGAAGCAATGATGGATTCCATGACTTTGCTGATAATTGGGAGAATGCTGATTGGTCTGTAGTTGCTGGGATCTGTTTTTGCACCTTTTTTGTGCAAAGCGGTGATGTTGGCAGATTTCCAAGCAGATGGAAGATGACCTTGAGCAAAAGAGAGGGTGAAGAGAACAGAGAGGGGGAGTGAAAGAGCGGAAGAACAGGATTTTAGGACCCGTGGGCTGATGCCGTCAGGTCCAGTTGCAGAATCAGAGTCGAGGGTTGACAGAAACCTTTCCACCTTGTCAGGAGGAAAGGACACAGAGTCCAGGAGCAGCTGGGTATGACTGGGTACGGTGGGTACAGAGATGGATGGGTTTGGGACACAAGATTTAGAGGCAAACACAGAGTTGAGGCATTCAGCTTTTTCACGTGCGGAGTCAGCCGTGTGGCCATTTGAGGTGAGGGAGGGGATGGAGGGGGAACAAACACCAGAAACAGATTTGACCAGACACCACCAGGATTTGGAAGAGGGAGACAGATAAGAGAGTTCGGTCCTGAGAACGGAGAGATATTGATTCCTGGCTCTCCTGAGGGTGGACACACACTTGTTTCGGGCTTTGTGAAAGGAAATGAGATTTCCTTCCGTTGGATTTGCTTTCCAGGAGACGAAAGCAAGTTGTTTCTGGGCAATAGCCTCACCACAAGATTCCGTGTACCATGGATGGGAGGAAGGGTATGACAACTGAAGACGAGATGGGATAAATCTGTGCATGAGCGAGAGCAATTTACTTTGGAAGAATTCACAGGATGAGTTGATGTCAGAGGCGGTAGAGATGGGAGACCAGTCCAGATGATTGATGGCTGCTTGAAGACCGTGCCAGTTGGCCTGAGTGAAATGCCAGACTCGTCGACGCTGAGGAGGCTCTCTGAGAATGGTCAGAGAGATGTCCAGTTTAACAAGCACATGATCAGAAGAGCCGATTGGAGCAGAAGAAGAGCAGCAGACATTTTCAGGGAAGTTAGTCATAACCAAGTCCAGAAGAGAAGATGCTCCGTTGACTGAGATCTGGGTCGGGAAATTGACAGATTCTGTCAGTCCCAGTGAGTCGCAGAAGTCCTTTGCTGAAGAGCCATGGCTGGTGAGAGAGGTACCCACACCCAGCCAACTAGCATGGTGACAGTTGAAATCACCACATATGAGGAAGAGAGAGTTGGGATGGGTAGATAGAAGTTGGTCCATATTATCAGACAGTGAGATGTAGATGGAGTCATCACTGTTTGGTGGACGGTAGAACACACATATGAACAAAAGGTGGGAGCAAAGGGGAAGCCATAGCCAAAGGTATTCCTGGGGGTGAGGTGGAGAGAGGGCAGTGCAGGGCGAGTGAGGAAGAGAGTTTTTTTTATAAAGATAGCAACCTCACCTCCAGGACGAGGCTCAGGTCTATCATACCGGAGGAGGGAGTAACCTGGGAGAGATACCAAGGAATCAGAGACATCATGAAGGAGGAAAGTTTCTGTTAAGCAGATCACGTCTGGTTTGACAGAAGCAACCTGTATGGAAAGATCAGTTGAGTTTGAACGAAGGCCCCGGATGTTTGAGGTCCATACCGTTAATGAAGAGGAAGGGGGAGCATCGGATACAGAACAGGGGGGAGGAGGGGTAGGGTAAGATGTGGAAAAGGTGGAAGAGGTAGGGAGAGCTGTTGAAGGTGTGTCAGAGATTTCAGAATAGCTAGGAGAAAGGGAAGAATGGGGCGGACAACCTTCAATTTACCATCAATTACATGCTCACTTCAGTATTTATTATATTTACCATCAATTACATGCTTACTTCAGTATTTATTACATTTACCATCAATTACATGCTTACTTCAGTATTCATTACATTTACCATCAATTACATGCTTACTTCAGTATTCATTACATTTACCATAAATTACATGCTTACTTCAGTATTCATTACATTTACCATAAATTACATGCTTACTTCAGTATTCATTATATTTACCATCAATTACATGCTTACTTCAGTATTCATTATATTTACCATCAATTACATGCTTACTTCAGTATTCATTATATTTACCATCAATTACATGCTTACTTCAGTATTCATTATATTTACCATAAATTACATGCTTACTTCAGTATTCATTACATTTACCATCAATTACATGCTTACTTCAGTATTCATTACATTTACCATAAATTACATGCTTACATCAGTATTCATAACATTTACCATAAATTACATGCTTACTTCAGTATTCATTATATTTACCATAAATTACATGCTTACTTCAATATTCATTATATTTACCATCAATTACATGCTTACATCAGTATTCATTATATTTACCATAAATTACATGCTTACTTCAGTATTCATTATATTTACCATAAATTACACCCTTACTTCAGTATTTATTACATTTACCATCAATTACATGCTTACTTCAGTATTCATTACATTTACCATCAATTACGTGCTCACTTCAGTATTTATTACATTTACCATCAATTACATGCTTACTTCAGTATTCATTACATTTACCATCAATTACATGCTTACTTCAGTATTCATTACATTTACCATCAATTACATGCTTACTTCAGTATTCATTACATTTACCATAAATTACATGCTTACTTCAGTATTCATTATATTTACCATCAATTACATGCTTACATCAGTATTCATTACATTTACCATAAATTACATGCTTACATCAGTATTCAGTATATTTCCCATAAATTACATGCTTACATCAGTATTCAGTATATTTACCATAAATTACATGCTTACTTCAGTATTCATTATATTTACCATCAATTACATGCTTACTTCAGTATTCATTATATTTACCATCAATTACATGCTTACTTCAGTATTCATTACATTTACCATCAATTACATGCTTACTTCAGTATTCATTACATTTACCATCAATTACATGCTTACTTCAGTATTCATTACATTTACCATCAATTACATGCTTACTTCAGTATTCATTATATTTACCATCAATTACATGCTTACTTCAGTATTCATTATATTTACCATCAATTACATGCTTACTTCAGTATTCATTATATTTACCATAAATTACATGCTTACATCAGTATTCATTACATTTACCATCAATTACATGTTTACATCAGTATTCATTATATTTACCATAAATTACATGCTTACTTCAGTATTGTAGCGGTTACCGCTGGATGCACACAATCGCCTTGCACCGGCCAGACGCGCCTCTCCCGGGCATGCCCGGACTCACTGTTCCCGGGCACGCCCGAACCTCCCGGGCACGCCCGGTCTCGTCTTTCCCGGGCTCGCCCAGAGCGTCCGGGCATGCCCGCTATCGCCTTTTCAGGGCTCGCCCAGAGCGTCCGGGCATGCCCGCTATCGCCTTTCCAGGGCTCGCCCAGAGCGTCCGGGCATGCCCGCTATCGCCTTTCCAGGGCTCGCCCAGAGCGCCCGGGCACGCCCAGCCTCGACTTGCCAGGCCGCAGCCAAACACGCCCGGGCAGGTCCAGACTCGCCTTTCCAAGGCTCGCCCTTGACACCCGGGCATGCCCGGTATAGCTTTTGCCGGGCAAACTTCCCGACATAAATGTGTATATATATTGCTGCCCGATAAACGGGCTTGTCAGAATACCTGAGCTGTTTTGTTTCAATAAAGCAACTCGGACGAATTCCGTCTTTGGTCGCGTCAATTCTTTCGACTCGCATTGGAGCGCAGTTCCTTCATTGGTGACCTACCGACATGGATACGGCAGTGACGCTTAAACTGCCTACCTTCTGGGAGGCTCACGCGGCTGTTTGGTTCGCTCAGGCGGACTCTCAGTTCGCCCTGCGAGGCATCACCGCGGACGACACCCGCTTCCACCATGTTGTGGCAGTGCTCGGTTCCGCCACCACAGCCCGCGCCTTGAGCCTCCTCGAGCACCCGCCGGCTGCTGACAAATACGACGCGCTGAAGACACTCCTCCTCGACGCTTTCGCCCTCTCACCGGCAGCACGCGCACGGCGCCTGCTCGCTCTGCCCGAGCTCGGCGACACGCGCCCGTCAGAGCGCATGGACTATATGCTCTCGTTGCTCGGTGAGCACTCTCCGGATTTTCTGTTCCGCGAGCTGTTCCTTTGCCAGCTGCCTCACCCGGTACGCCTCGCCCTGGCTGGCACGTTGATCACGGATTCCCGCGCCCTCGCCATGGAAGTCGATAAGATCTCCTCGGCGGGCCAGCACATCGGCGCGGTTACCTGGAGCCCGCCGCCGTCCGAGGTGACGCCCACGATGCCCGAGCGCCCTGCGCGGTTGGAGGCCGAACTGCCGGTGCAACTGGCGGCCGCCACGCCGCACCGCCCGCTTCCGACACGACGGCCGGGGCCTCCACCTGACCGTGCGTGGTGTTATTACCACGCCAGGTTCGGACACAAGGCTCGGACGTGCCGGCCCCCGTGCACTTTCGGCAGGTCGGGAAATGGCCGGGCCGGCGTTCATTCCCAGCCATGAGCGCCGGCCACTCGGGCAACTTGCTGTTTATTCGGGACAAAGCGTCTGGGCGGCGTTTCCTGTGTGACACCGGCGCCCAACTGAGCGTCATACCCGCCTCCGAGCAGGACAGGCGGGACGCCGTTTGCGGCCCCTCTTTGGTCGCTGCTAATGGCTCGGCCATACGCACTTTCGGCCCACGCGTCGTCAGCCTCTGCTTCGGCAGCCAGCGTTTTCAATGGACTTTTGTGACCGCCTGCGTCCCCATGGCTTTGCTGGGCGCCGACTTCCTCTGCGCGCACGGGCTGCTGGTCGACGTCAAACGTCGTCGCCTTGTCAACGCCGAGACCTTCAGCTCCCTGGCGTGCACGATGAGCAGCTCCGCGCCGACCGAACTGGCGTGCGCCCTCCCGGCAGCGAACGAGTTCGCTCGCCTGCTCACGGAATTCCCGGCCCTCACGCGGCCGACGTTTTCGGCCGTCGCGGTGCGGCATGGGATCGAGCACCACATACCCACTACGGGCCCGCCGGTCTACGCCAGGGCCCGCCGCCTCGACCCGGCCAAGCTCGCCATGGCGAAGGCCGAGTTCGACGCGTTGGAGCACCTCGGCATCGTGCGGCGCTCCGATAGCGCGTGGGCCTCGCCACTGCACATCGTGCCAAAGCCGGGGGGTGGATGGCGCCCGTGTGGCGACTACCGCCATCTCAACGACGCTACCACCCCCGACAGGTACCCAATCCCGCATATTCAGGACTTTTCCACCCGTTTGGCGGGACGGGTCATCTTTTCGAAAATTGACCTGATACGGGGCTACCACCAGGTACCTGTCCGGGCGGCCGACGTCCCGAAGACGGCCGTCATAATGCCGTTCGGCCTGTTCGAATTTTTGCGGATGCCGTTTGGCCTCAAGAACGCGGCCCAGGCGTTCCAGCGCTTGATGGACGGCGTGCTGCGTGACCTGCCGTTTCTTTTCGTCTATCTGGACGATATCCTCGTCGCCAGTACGTCCCGCGCCGAGCACCTCCTCCACCTCCGAACACTGTTCGGTCGCCTCAGCGAGCACGGCTTAATTGTCAACCCGGTCAAATGCCACTTCGGCACGACGACCGTTGACTTTTTGGGCCACCGCATCACCAAGACCGGGGCCGTGCCGCTGCCGACCAAGGTCGAGGCCATCACCACGTTCCCGCATCCCCGTTCCATCAAGGCCCTCCAAGAGTTCCTCGGCATGGTGAATTTTTATCACCGATTCGTGCCCCGCGCTGCTCAGCTCATGCGGCCCCTTTACGAGGCCCTCCGGGGCAAGCCGGCCAAGCATGACATTGTTTGGTCCGCGGCCATGGACGCGGCCTTCGCCAGCGCCAAATGGGCCCTCGCCGACGCAACACTGCTGGCTCACCCGGTGCTCAACGCGCCCATTGCCCTCACTACGGACGCCTCCAACTACGCGGTGGGCGCCGTCCATGAGCAATGGGTGGACGGGGTTTGGCAGCCACTCGCTTTTTTCAGCCGGCAACTCCGGCCGAACGAGTTAAACTACAGCACGTTCGACCGCGAGCTGCTCGGGCTATTCCTGGCCGTTCGCCATTTCCGACACCTCCTGGAGGGCCGCCCGTTCACGGCTTTCGTCGACCACAAGCCGTTGGTCTACGCAATGGCTAAGGTCACGGAGCCGTGGTCGGCCCGCCAGCAGCGCCACCTCTCCGCCGTGTCGGAGTTCACCACGGACATCCGGCACGTCGCCGGCAAAGACAACGCCGTGGCCGACTGTCTTTCGCGGGCCAGCGCGAACGCGGTCCACCTCGGCGTGGACTTTGCGCTCATGGCGGCCGACCAGACCACCGACGCCTCGGTGCAGGCACTCCGTGCGGCGGACACGGGCCTCCGCCTGGCCGACATTCCCTTCGCGGGCACCGTCCTGCTCTGCGACGTCTCCCAGGGCCAGCCTCGCCCCATCATGCCCGTTTCCTGGCAGCGGCGCATCTTCGCCTCCATCCACGGCCTTTCTCACCCGGGCCGGAAAGCTTCTCAGAAGCTGGTGTCGGCGCGTTTCATCTGGCACGGCCTTCGACGAAACATCCGCGACTGGGCCAACGCCTGCACGGCCTGCCAGCGGGTCAAGGTCCACCGCCACACCCAGGCCCCGCTGGCACCTTTCGCCGTGCCTGAACGGCGTTTCGACCACGTCCACGTGGACCTGGTGGGTCCCCTGCCCCCCTCGCGGGGGTTCACCCATCTGCTCACCATGGTGGACAGGACCACCAGGTGGCCGGAGACTGTGCCCCTCGCCTCCCCCACCACCGCCGACGTGGCGCAGGCGTTCATCGCCACCTGGGTCGCGCGCTTCGGCGCACCAGCGGACATCTCGTCCGACCGCGGCCCACAGTTCACGTCTGAGCTTTGGGGCGCGGTCGCCCTTTCGTTGGGGGTCACGCTGCACTGCACCACGGCCTACCACCCCCAAGCCAACGGGTTGTGCGAGCGGTTTCACCGCTCCATGAAGGCCGCACTCATGGCCGGCCTTCAGGACGACGGTTGGGCCGACCGGCTGCCGTGGGTCCTTTTGGGCCTTCGCACGGCCCCCAAGGAAGACCTCCAGGCGTCCGCCGCCAAGCTCGTCTACGGCCAGCCGCTCCGCGTCCCGGGCGAATTCGTGCCCGACGCTACCAGTCCCTGGTCTGCCGCACACCAGCGCTCGGACCTCCAGGAGGCCGCCCGACGATTTGCCCCCGTGCCGACGTCCCGCCACGGTGGCCCCCAGTCCTACATCCCCCCGGCGCTTCGCACAGTGGAGTACGTCTTTGTGCGTCATGACGCGCACCGGGGGCCACTCCGGCCGCCGTACGACGGGCCCTTCCTGGTCCTGTGACGGGGCGACAAGTCTTTCATCGTCGACTACGGCGGCCGGCCGGACCGGATTTCTGTGGACCGCCTCAAACCGGCGCACATGGACGTCGACCGACCACCACGGTTGGCCCTTCCTCCGCGGCGAGGCCGCCCCCCGTCCACAGTTCCCCCCGCTCGACCACCCACCACCACGTCGGACCCCTCCCCATGACCCTCCAGGGGTCGCTTCGGCCGGGTCATCCGGACCCCCCTTAAATTGACCCTGCCGGTGCAGGTCGATTCTGGAGGGGCGTGTGTAGCGGTTACCGCTGGATGCACACAATCGCCTTGCACCGGCCAGAACACGGCCAGACGCGCCTCTCCCGGGCATGCCCGGACTCACTGTTCCCGGGCACGCCCGAACCTCCCGGGCACGCCCGGTCTCGTCTTTCCCGGGCATGCCCGCTCTCGCCTTTCCAGGGCTCGCCCAGAGCGTCCGGGCATGCCCGCTATCGCCTTTTCAGGGCTCGCCCAGAGCGTCCGGGCATGCCCGCTATCGCCTTTCCAGGGCTCGCCCAGAGCGTCCGGGCATGCCCGCTATCGCCTTTCCAGGGCTCGCCCAGAGCGCCCGGGCACGCCCAGCCTCGACTTGCCAGGCCGCAGCCAAACACGCCCGGGCAGGTCCAGACTCGCCTTTCCAAGGCTCGCCCTTGACACCCGGGCATGCCCGGTATAGCTTTTGCCGGGCAAACTTCCCGACATAAATGTGTATATATATTGCTGCCCAATAAACGGGCTTGTCAGAATACCTGAGCTGTTTTGTTTCAATAAAGCAACTCGGACGAATTCCGTCTTTGGTCGCGTCAATTCTTTCGACTCGCGTTGGAGCGCAGTTCCTTCAGTATTCATTATATTTACCATCAATTACATGCTTACTTCAGTATTCATTATATTTACCATAAATTACATGGTTACTTCAGTATTCATTATATTTACCATCAATTACATGCTTACTTCAGTATTCATTACATTTACCATAAATTACATGCTTACTTCAGTATTCATTATATTTACCATCAATTACATGCTTACTTCAGTATTCATAACATTTACCATAAATTACATGCTTATTTAGTATTCATTACATTTACCATCAATTACATGCTTATTTAGTATTCATAACATTTACCATAAATTACATGTTTACTTCAATATTCATTATATTTACCATCAATTACATGCTTATTTAGTATTCATAACATTTTCCATAAATTACATGCTTACTTCAGTATTCATTATTTTTACCATCAATTACATGCTTACTTCAGTATTCATTACATTTACCATAAATTACATGTTTACTTCAATATTCATTATATTTACCATCAATTACATGCTTATTTAGTATTCATAACATTTACCATAAATTACATGCTTACTTCAGTATTCATTATTTTTACCATCAATTACATGCTTACTTCAGTATTCATTATATTTACCATCAATTACATGCTTACTTCAGTATTCATTACATTTACCATAAATTACATGCTTATTTAGTATTCATTACATTTACCATAAATTACATGCTTATTTAGTATTCATTACATTTACCATCAATTACATGCTTATTTATTATTCATAACATTTGCCATAAATTACATGTTTACTTCAATATTCATTATATTTACCATCAATTACATGCTTATTTAGTATTCATAACATTTACCATAAATTACATGCTTACTTCAGTATTCATTATTTTTACCATCAATTACATGCTTACTTCAGTATTCATTCCATTTACCATCAATTACATGCTTATTTAGTATTCATAACATTTACCATAAATTACATGCTCACTTCAGTATTCATTACATTTACCATCAATTACATGCTTACTTCAGTATTCATTACATTTACCATCAATTACATGCTTATTTAGTATTCATTACATTTACCATCAATTACATGCTCACTTCAGTATTCATTACATTTACCATCAATTACATGCTTACTTCAGTATTCATTACATTTACCATCAATTACATGCTTACTTCAGTATTCATTATTTTTACCATCAATTACATGCTTACTTCAGTATTCATTCCATTTACCATCAATTACATGCTTATTTAGTATTCATAACATTTACCATCAATTACATGCTCACTTCAGTATTCATTACATTTACCATCAATTACATGCTTACTTCAGTATTCATTACATTTACCATAAATTACATGCTTATTTAGTATTCATTACATTTACCATCAATTACATGCTTATTTATTATTCATAACATTTACCATAAATTACATGTTTACTTCAATATTCATTATATTTACCATCAATTACATGCTTATTTAGTATTCATAACATTTACCATAAATTACATGCTTACTTCAGTATTCATTATTTTTACCATCAATTACATGCTTACTTCAGTATTCATTCCATTTACCATCAATTACATGCTTATTTAGTATTCATAACATTTACCATAAATTACATGCTCACTTCAGTATTCATTACATTTACCATCAATTACATGCTTACTTCAGTATTCATTACATTTACCATCAATTACATGCTTATTTAGTATTCATTACATTTACCATCAATTACATGCTCACTTCAGTATTCATTACATTTACCATCAATTACATGCTTACTTCAGTATTCATTACATTTACCATCAATTACATGCTTACTTCAGTATTCATTATTTTTACCATCAATTACATGCTTACTTCAGTATTCATTACATTTACCATCAATTACATGCTTATTTAGTATTCATTACATTTACCATAAATTACATGCTTACTTCAGTATTTATTACATTTACCATAAATTACATGCTCACTTCAGTATTCATTACATTTACCATCAATTACATGCTTACTTCAGTATTCATTATTTTTACCATCAATTACATGCTTACTTCAGTATTCATTACATTTACCATCAATTACATGCTTATTTAGTATTCATTACATTTACCATCAATTACATGCTCACTTCAGTATTCATTACATTTACCATCAATTACATGCTTACTTCAGTATTCATTACATTTACCATAAATTACATGCTCACTTCAGTATTCATTACATTTACCATCAATTACATGCTTACTTCAGTATTCATTACATTTACCATAAATTACATGCTTATTTAGTATTCATTACATTTACCATCAATTACATGCTTATTTATTATTCATAACATTTGCCATAAATTACATGTTTACTTCAATATTCATTATATTTACCATCAATTACATGCTTATTTAGTATTCATAACATTTACCATAAATTACATGTTTACTTCAATATTCATAACATTTACCATCAATTACATGCTTACTTCAGTGTTCATTACATTTACCATCAATACGTTACGCGACGCATTTTTCACGTATACGTGAGTGCGTATCACGCCGCCTTCTCCACGTATAAGTGAGTGCGTATCACGCCGCTTTCTTCACGTATAAGTGAGTGCGTATCACGCCGCTTTCTTCACGTATAAGTGAGTGCGTATCACGCCGCCTTCTCCACGTATAAGTGAGTGCGTATCACGCCGCCTTCTCCACGTATAAGTGAGTGCGTATCACGCCGCCTTCTCCACGTATAAGTGAGTGCGTATCACGCCGCCTTCTCCACGTATAAGTGAGTGCGTATCACGCCGCTTTCTTCACGGATAAGTGAGTGCGTATCACGCCGCCTTCTCCACGTATAAGTGAGTGCGTATCACGCCGCCTTCTTCACGTATACGTGCGTGCGTATCACGCCGCCCTCTTCACGTATAAGTGAGTGCGTATCACGCCGCCTTCTTCACGTTTGCGCGTTTTATGTTTGCGCATGCGTAGCTTCCATCACGGAACGTCATTGCAACTTGTTGTTTTATTCACACGGGTTGTTATTTTGTAAATTTATTGACACGAAACCATTGTGTTTATTCGATGGTTTCAATAAGTTCGATCATGTTTGCACATTATAAAACATTTTTACTGATTGTTTTGGAAATCGCTCGATGGCTCCGAGTATATTTCCGTTGTCCTTAGAGTTCGTGACTTCGTGTTGAGAACGCGGAGGCGCTCGCCATGTGATACTCTGTGGCAACCGCGTGGTGGAAAGGTGTGAGCAATCGAGCAAATCTTCATGGCGGCGCGACGACAAGATCCATTTACCGCAACGACAGAGCCTCCGAGCAGGAGCTTTCGGCAGACGGCCCAGCAGCATGAAGATGCTTTCTCGGATGATTGTTTCACGAAAGAGCAGCTGGAGGAATTGGAAGTACTGATGTCACAAAATGAAGCGGAAGAGCACGACCCAAAGACCGGCTTATTGGCGGTTGGGACACGAGCAAGATCTGCTGGTAAAGAGAGAGAAAGTGTGTGTGTGACTGTGTGTGTGACTGTGTGTGTATGACTGTGTGTGTGTGACTGTGTGTGTATGACTGTGTGTGTATGACTGTGTGTGTATGACTGTGTGTGTATGACTGTGTGTGTATGACTGTGTGTGTATGACTGTGTGTGTATGACTGTGTGTGTATGACTGTGTGTGTATGACTGTGTGTGTATGACTGTGTGTGTATGACTGTGTGTGTATGACTGTGTGTGTGGTGTGACTGTGTGTGTATGACTGTGTGTGTATGACTGTGTGTGTATGACTGTGTGTGTGGCGTGACTGTGTGTGTATGACTGTGTGTGTATGACTGTGTGTGTATGGTGTGACTGTGTGTGTGTGTGTGACTGTGTGTGTGTGTGTGTGTGTGTGAACTGTGTGTGTGTGTGTGAACTGTGTGTGTGTGTGTGAACTGTGTGTGTGTGTGTGAACTGTGTGTGTGTGAACTGTGTGTGAACTGTGTGTGTGTGAACTGTGTGTGAACTGTGTGTGTGTGTGAACTGTGTGTGTGTGTGTGAACTGTGTGTGTGTGTGTGAACTGTGTGTGTGTGTGTGAACTGTGTGTGTGAGAACTGTGTATGTGTATCGTTGGTTGTTATATCCATTTTCGGGTTTCAGGATGTGGAACGGAGTCCTCCTTGGACCCAAAGTATCAACCTCCTCTTCGGTAAGCGATTACGGTTCATGGATCAAGCTGTTAAACTTTTTCAGAGTTTTGTTCCAAGTTATCTTTTCAGGATTGTCTCCGAACCCCGGATTGCCTCCAGTTGTAGTTCATTTGTGGTAATATTCCCGGGGAGGGTTTTTTAATCTCAGTGAGGTTCTTCTTCATCATTCCTGTTGCTCCAATTATCACGGGTACAATTTCGATGCTCTTCAGCTTCAGCAAACGCTCCAACAAATGGCGCTGAAAACACCCAGGCGTGAGCAAGCAGGCAGCCGGCCACTCTGCCATAAAGCCCAGATCGGTGTAGTGTTGCAGTGATGGTTGTCCTTCTGGAAGTTTCTCCCATCTCCACACAGGATCTCTGGAGCTCAGCCAGAGTGACCATCGGGTTCTTGGTCACCTCTTTTACCAAGGCCATTCTCCCCCGATTGCTCAGTTTGGCCGGGCAGCCCCAGCTCTAGGAAGAGTCCTGGTTGATCCAAACTTCTTCCATTTAAGAATTATGGAGGCCATTGTGCTCTTGGGATCCTTCAATGCAGCAGAAATGTTTTTGTAGGCTTTCCCAGATTTGTGCCTCGACACAATCCTGTCTCTGAGCTCTGCAGGCAGGTCCTTCGACCTCATGGCTTGGTTTTTGCTCTGATATGCATTGTGAGCTGTGAGACCTAATATAGACAGGTGTGTGCCTTTCCAAATCATGTCCAATCAATTGAATTTACCACAGGTGGACTCCAATCAAGGTGTAGAAACATCTCAAAGATGATCAAGAGAAATGGGAGGCACCTGAGCTAAATTTCAAGTGTCATAGCAAAGGGTCTGAATACTTGTGTCAATGTGATATTTCAGTTTTTTCTTTTTAATAAATTTGCAAAACTTTCTAAAATCCTGTTTTCTCTTTGTCATTATGGGGTATTGAGTGTAGATTGATGAGGGAAAAAATGAATTTAAACGATTTCAGCATATTGGCTGCAACATAACAAAATGTGAAAAAAGTGAAGGGGTCTGAATACTTTCTGAATGCATTGTAGATCGAGATATAGAGTCGAGATATAGAGTCGAGATATAGAGTCGAGATATAGAGTCGAGATATAGAGTCGAGATATAGAGTCGAGATATAGAGTCGAGATATAGAGTCGAGATATAGAGTCGAGATATAGAGTCGAGATATAGAGTCGAGATATAGAGTCGAGATATAGAGTCGAGATATAGAGTCGAGATATAGAGTCGAGATATAGAGTCGAGATATAGAGTCGAGATATAGAGTCGAGATATAGAGTCGAGATATAGAGTCGAGATATAGAGTCGAGATATAGAGTCGAGATATAGAGTCGAGAGATAGAGTCGAGATATAGAGTCGAGATATAGAGTCGAGAGATAGAGTCGAGAGATAGAGTCGAGAGATAGAGTCGAGAGATAGAGTCGAGAGATAGAGTCGAGAGATAGAGTCGAGAGATAGAGTCGAGAGATAGAGATATAGATATATGGAGAGATCGATTCTTCTTTTTCTCCTGCTTGAACCTTCGCGCTCTGAACCTTCAGTTATATCGGTTGTTGGTTAAAGACGTGGGTTTTTATGGCTGGCTTGTTATAATTGTAAAAACATAGGGAAAAACCACATGGAGCAATCACATACCAGGGAAACTAATTTATTAACCCTGCCTAGTTAACACAAGCTCCACCCCCCCCGTGCGAAGTCACAGAAACAAATCTTAAGCTCACAGTTTTCCTACTGAAATACATCGAGATTAGCTCCCTACTCGCATGCGGTCCATGCTACCCTACAGCGTCTCCACTATGGTATTTCCTCACCTACCCCCACAAACGTAACAATAGTTTTTTGCATCCTGAGAGCGTGTGACTCATACTTTCTGTTTCTGTCTTGCAGAATCTACACTTGTCCGTCTGGCTCAGTTCCACCATCTTTTTACAGCCTTGGCCAAAAATATTGGCACCCTTTCGCTTTTTCAAATAATGGACCATTTCTTGCAGAAAATTATTGAAATAAAAAAATATTTTGGTATCCACATATGTATTTATTTGGTTTGCAGTGGAACAAAACAAAAAAGTTAAAAAAAATTACGAAATCTGAGCTTATTGCACACAGAAATCCTAAAATGGCCCGGACAATATTATTGCCACATTTTAGAAGTTGTTAGAAATAATTAGATTTCAAGCAGGCGATTCCCCTTTACTTTGGAATTGAACTCACCTGTGGTGAGTTGCAGGTGCTTGCAATATAAAAATCACTCATTCAACCTGTTTAAGTGGAGAAAAGGAGTCATTCTGCTGTTTTGTGCCACTAGGTGTACCGCAATGAGCATGGAGAAAAGAAAGAAAACCCGAGAATTATCTGAGGAGGTCAGACACAAGATTGTAGCCAAGCATGGACAATCTCAAGGCTACAAGTCCATCTCCAGAGACCTCGATGTTCCTGTGTCCACTGTACGCAATGTTATCAGGAAGTTTAAGGCCCTTGGCACTGTAGCCAACTTCCATGGACATGGCCGCAAGGGAAAACTTGATCGAAGATTGCAGCAAAGGATTGTTTGAATGGTGGAGAAAGCACCTGGATCAACTGCCAAAAAGATTCAAGCTGTCCTTCAGACCCAAGATACGACGGTTTAAACTCACACCATCCGTCGGCAACTCGATGAAAGGGGGGGGGGGGGGGTTCTATGGTAGGAGACCCAGGAGGACCCCACTTCCGAGAGAGAGACATAAGAAAAAGAAAGCCTGACTGGAATTTGCCAAAACACACCTGAACAAGCCGAAATCCTTCTGGGAGAATGACCTGTGGCCAGATGAGACCAAATTAGAGCTTTTTGGTAAAGCACATCATCTCTATGTTTACAGAAAACAAAATGAAGCTTTCAAAGCAAATTCCCTACAGTCAAACATGGAGGAGGTTCAGTGATGTTTTGGGGTTGCTGTGCTGCCTCTGGCACTGGGTACCTTGAATGTGTGCATGGCATCATGAAATCAGGAGATTACCAAGGCATTTTGGAGCGCAATGTTCAACCCAGTGTCAGAAAGCTGGGTCTCCGTCAAAGGTCATGGGTCTTGCAGCTGGACAATGACCCCCAACACACTTCAAAAAGCACCCAGGAATGGTTCAAGACAAAATGCTGGACTGTTCTGAAGTGGCCAGCAATTAGTCCAGATCTAAATCCCATTGAACATCTGTGGGGAGATCTGAAAACAGCAGTTGGGAGAAGACACCCTTCAAATCTGGGAGAACTGGAGCAGTTTGCACAAGAAGAGTGGGTCAAACTGATTTGTGAACTTCATGGATTTATTTAAATACAGGTTGAGTCCGAGGATATACTTTTTAGCTCCTTTTACAAGATTTGTTTATACCATGTATTTATACTGTTGTACACTGATCCTTTATAATTAATTTAATTAATTTATGGTTGTATTGTCAAATCATCACAGCCAGAAGCCCGAATTGTGAATGATTTACGATATGATATAAAAATCAAGATCATGAAATAAATAAATAAATTACATTGACTAAAATAACATCGACAAATCGATATTATAAAAGGAGCCGTTTCTGTTTGTCTGGTTGCCGTGTTATAACTTGAGAACGGATTAACAGATTTCAATAAATCCAACTACGTTGGTTTCGGGTAACTCCCAGGAATGTTTGTGATACCCCCAAAAAATATTTAATTTTTTTTTTTACGGGAACATGGACGTGCCTGTCAAAACTGCAAATGCCAACACGTGACGTTGGTTAACCCTGCACGGAGAGCAGGATCTCCCACGAATCGTTTTTTTTTCTTTCCCCATAGATTAGACATTGCAGCAAAGATTAATATTTCCGTCAGCGAAGCGACTGGTCTTATATTCTAGTAATTAATTAATTAAAAAGTAATACACCACAAGTACATATGCAGGCATAAATAACATGAAAAATAAGGATAGTTTCGGGTGCACACATTGTTATAAAATACGCACATTGTTATAAAATACCCACATTGTTATAAAATACACACATTGATATAAAATACCCACATTGTTATAGATACCCACATTGTTATAAATACCCACATTGTTATAAATACCCACATTGTTATAAATACCCACATTGTTATATAATACCCACATTGTTATAAAATACCCACATTGTTATAAAATACCCACATTGTTATAAAATACCCACATTTTTATAAAATACCCACATTGTTATAAAATACACACATTGTTATAAAATACACACATTGTTATAAAATACACATTGTTATAAAATACACACATTGTTATAAAATACCCACATTGTTATAAAATACACACCTTGTTATAAAATACCCATATTGTTATAAAATACACACATTGTTATAAAATACACACATTGTTATAAAATACCCACATTGTTATAAAATACACACATTGTTATAAACTACACACATTGTTATAAAATACCCACATTGTTATAAAATACCCAAATTGTTATAAAATACCCACATTGTTATGAAATACCCACATTGTTATAAAATACCCACATTGCTATAAAATACCCACATTGTTATAAAATACCCACATTGTTATAAAATACCCACATTGTTATAAAATACACACATTGTTATAAAATACACACATTGTTATAAAATACACACATTGTTATAAAATACCCACATTGTTATAAAATACACACATTGTTATAAAATACCCACATTGTTATAAAATACCCACATTGTTATAAAATACCCACATTGTTATAAAATACCCACATTGTTATAAAATACCCACATTGTTATAAAATACCCACATTGTTATAAAATACCCACATTGTTATAAAATACCCACATTGTTATAAAATACCCACATTGTTATAAAATACCCACATTGTTATAAAATACCCGAATTGTTATAAAATACCCACATTGTTATAAAATACCCACATTGTTATAAAATACCCACATTGTTATAAAATACCCACATTGTTATAAAATACCCACATTGTTATAAAATACACACAGTTATAAAATAGACACATTGTTATAAAATAGACACATTGTTATAAAATAACCACATTGTTATAAAATACACACATTGTTATAAAATACCCACATTGTTATAAAATACCTACATTGTTATAAAATACCCACATTGTTATAAAATACCTACATTGTTATAAAATACCCACATTGTTATAAAATACCCACATTGTTATAAAATACCTACATTGTTATAAATACACACATTGTTATAAAATACCCACATTGTTATAAAATACCCACATTGTTATAAAATACCCAGATTGTTATAAAATACCCAGATTGTTATAAAATACCCAGATTGTTATAAAATACCCAGATTGTTATAAAATACCCAGATTGTTATAAAATACCCAGATTGTTATAAAATACCCAGATTGTTATAAAATACCCAGATTGTTATAAAATACCCAGATTGTTATAAAATACCCACATTGTTATAAAATACCCACATTGTTATAAAATACCCACATTGTTATAAAATACCCACATTGTTACAAAAATACCCACATTGTTACAAAAATACCCACATTGTTACAAAAATACCCACATTGTTATAAAATACCCACATTGTTATAAAATACCCAGATTGTTATAAAATACCCAGATTGTTATAAAATACCCAGATTGTTATAAAATACCCAGATTGTTATAAAATACCCAGATTGTTATAAAATACCCAGATTGTTATAAAATACCCACATTGTTATAAAATACCCACATTGTTATAAAATACCCACATTGTTATAAAATACCCACATTGTTACAAAAATACCCACATTGTTACAAAAATACCCACATTGTTACAAAAATACCCACATTGTTATAAAATACCCACATTGTTATAAAATACCCACATTGTTATAAAATACCCACATTGTTATAAAATACCCACATTGTTATAAAATACCCACATTGTTATAAAATACCCACATTGTTATAAAATACCCACATTGTTATAAAATACCCACATTGTTATAAAATACCCACATTGTTATAAAATACCCACATTGTTATAAAATACCCACATTGTTATAAACCATGCACATTGTTATAAAATACACACATTGTTATAAAATACACACATTGTTATAAAATACACACATTGTTATAAAATACACACATTGTTATAAAATGCACACATTGTTATAAAATACACACATTGTTATAAAATACCCACATTGTTATAAAATACACACATTGTTATAAAATACACACATTGTTATAAAATACACACATTGTTATAAAATACACACATTGTTATAAAATACACACATTGTTATAAAATACACACATTGTTATAAAATGCACACATTGTTATAAAATACGCACATTGTTATAAAATATGCACATTGTTATAAAATACACACATTGATATTTGGACATGCCAATGACCAAGTGATTTGGTTGTGATTGGTATTTTTCATTTATTGATTTAATCAATTAATCGATTAATTATTTAATTATTCAATTAATGACGAGTAATTTTTAACATGCTGCTGCATGTAATTTTTTAACATAAGTAACATGCAACAGCATGCCCAAGGCGAGTAAATGATGCCCGGCCGTGAAGTCTTAGCTCACATGGTTTAGGAGTTATGACGTTTTGAAACATAAACTTTAAAACCTATCTCCTCCCTCATTTTTGAAGATATTAAGGGTGTACTTCACACATATGTTCCACATGCCTGGAAGCTCAAGTGGTCTTTTGGAATTTGCAACAAGTCACATGGTTTTGTAGCAGTAAATAATTGAATGAAAATCTTTAAAACCGTCTATCTCTTGAACTGCTGCATTGATCGACATGAAACTTTAAAATAATGTCGCTGCCATCAAGGGGAATAAGTGTTAAAAATTTCAACATGATTGGTTTTATGGTCTGGAAGGCAGAAGTCATTATTGTTGGAAGAATAAGAAACGCAACACTTTTTCTTCTCAGGCCATCGAACTGATTATGCCACTGCCATTTTTCGGATTTATTTCCTTTAAAAATCATCTTCACTAAAATAGTTGGTCCGAATTACAGGAAATTTTCACCATAGGAACACCTTGGCCTGTAGAATATTTTATTGGTAATTATGACGTCATATGTCACGTGGTAATGGCGCCATCTTGGAAAGACCAAATAACTTTGCACCTCTATATCTCCAAAAGGGCTGTGTAGAAAAGATTGAGACATGGCTCATTGTAAAGAACTCTCCATACAGAATAACATATGTGTATGATGATGTCATAGGTGCCTCCATTATGACGTCATAATTCGACAAGTACAAAACTTCATCCGATCAGGATGAAATTTCTTGAGTATAATCTCTGGTATAAAAAAAATAATCTCTGGTATAAAAAATAAATAATTATTGAGTATAAAAAAACAATGAGGTCATAGGTCACGTGGTTCAGCCGCCATATTGTTTTAAGGGAAAAGCCTTAAAAATCACTAAAATCCCCTTTTCTCCGAAATGGCGAAACAGATCGAGGCCAAACTTTACATGCATGACCACATACCTGTGACAAACAATACGTTCTGGGATGATGACATAGTAGGTCGCATGGTTTGGGAGCTATGTTTTGAAGCGTGAACCTTTAAAACCTAACTCCCTCGTTTTTTATCATATTGAGTGGAAACTTCACAATTACATTCCACATGTCTGATTGCTAAAATGACCTTTTGGAATTTGCGATAGGTCACATGATTTGGCAGCGATAGATGTTTTTTATTTTTTATTTTTTTTGTATACTGAATCGAGGCTCGTGAAAGAGCTAACATTTATTTCACAAACAAATCAACCAGACAATCAAAATATATAAAAAGAGGGAGCGGAAGACAAGATGGGGAGAGAAGGGGAAGCACACAAACACAACATTTGAGAGCAGGGAGAAGTGTGGGAGGGAGAGGGCTTGGGGGAAGGGGGGGGGGGGGGGGAGAGGTATAAAACACAAGGAGACCAAGGACTTCCAGGACAGAAGTTGGTATTTCAAAAAAGTAGGATTTGGGGTGAAATTAGCGGGGGTAGAAAAGATCAAGGTTTTGGATGGGGGAAGATAAGAGATGGTGGTGAACAGCTGTTTTAAAGACCTGGAGGGTGGAGTGGGATTGAAGAGAGTGAGGGAGTTTGTTCCAGAGGTGGGAAAAAAGAGGAATGAAGGAGTGAAGGTGAGCAGAAAGTCTTGATTTTGGCAGTTTAACCATAAGAGGGTTGCAGGCAGATCTTGTGCGACCTGTCGGAGTATTTAGGGGACAGAGCCCAGAGAGAGCTGGGGGGGGGGGGGGGGGGCAAGGCCAGAGAGGAGTCGGTAGAAGATGGAACGACCACCAACCTAACCTGCCTGCGGTGAGTGAGTGAAAGGCCCTTGGAGTTAGCTTCATCGCGGGAGATTCCAATGATTCTGAACGCTTTGGTTTCAACAGCGTGAAGACGAGCTAGGTGTGAGGCAGGAGCACCAGACCAGAGGGGAGAGCAGTATTCCATAGAGCTGCGGATGAAAGCCTTGGATGTGGTGAGGAGTTCAGGTGTGCCAAGGAAGGACTTCGCACGAAGGAGGATGCCCAGTCGGCGACTGGCTTTGGAGGCCAGATTTGAAATGTAGATTTCCCATGAAAGATCATGGCAGATAGTGAGACTCAAAAGCTTGAGTGACAGAACTTCTTGGAGAGGATTATTCAGAAAGTGGATGGGAGTGTTGTCCAGTCGGTTTTTTCGGAGAGACATCGTAAGAGTGTGAGATTTGTCAGGATTGAAAGACATGTTCCACTTGTTTGCCCAGTCTGTGATTTTGTCCAGGTCTGCAGAGAGTGAGGAGGCTGCAGACTGCCGATCTGAGGGATGAGGAATGGAGCGACAGAGAGTAGAGTCATCAGCAAAGAGATAGAGAGGATTTTCAAGAGAGTCAGAGAGATCATTGATGAAGACCAGAAAAATCACAGGGCCCAGAACACTGCCTTGGGGAACGCCAGCCTGAACAGGAAGAGGAGATGAGAGAAACCCATTCAAGGCCACACGTTGATTATGACTAGAGAGGAAGTCCGCCAGCCATGCGTGGAGATTTCCATGGACACCAGAGGAGGAGAGTTTGGTGAGCAGAGCGGGGTGCCAGACCATATCGAAGGCATGTGAAATGTCAAGGGAGACAGCTCTAATTTCCTGTTTGGCGTTGAGGACCTCCATCCATTATTGAGAAAGCAGAAGCAGCATGTCCAGAGTAGAGTGACCAGGTCTGAAACCAAATTGATGGTCAGAGATCAAGCCATTGGAGAAGAGGAAAGATTTCATATCTGAAGCAATGATGGATTCCATGACTTTGCTGATAATTGGGAGAAGGCTGATTGGTCTGTAGTTGCTAGGATCTGTTTTTGCACCTTTTTTGTGCAAAGCGGTGATGTTGGCTGATTTCCAAGCAGATGGCAGATGACCTTGAGCAAAAGAGAGGGTGAAGAGAACAGAGAGAGGGAGTGAAAGAGTGCAAGATCATGATTTTAGGACCCGTGGGCTGATGCCGTCAGGACCAGTTGCAGAATCAGAGTCGAAGGTTGACAGAAACTTTTCCACCTTGTCAGGAGGAAAGGACACAGAGTCCAGGAGCAGCTGGGTACGACTGGGTACGGTGGGTACAGAGAGGGATGGGTTTGGGACACAAGATTTAGAGGCAAACACAGAGTTGAGGCATTCAGCTTTTTCACGTGTGGAGTCAGCCGTGTAGCCGTTTGAGGTGAGGGAGGGGATGGAGGGGGAACAAACACCAGAAACAGATTTGACCAGATGCCACCCGGATTTGGAAGAGAGAGAGACGGATAAGAGAGTTCGGTCTTGAGAACGGAGAGATATTGTTTCCTGGCTCTCCTGAGGGTGGACACACACTTGTTTCGGGCTTTGTGAAAGGAAATGAGATTTCCTTCCGTTGGATTTGCTTTCCAGGAGACAAAAGCAAGTTGTTTCTGGGCAACAGCCTCACCACAAGATTCCGTGTACCATGGATATTAATTCAATGGAGATTTAAAAAACCTTTTATGTATTGAACCGCTTCATTGATCGACGTGAAACTTTGAAGGAATGTCGGAGGGGTCAAGTGAAATAAGTGTGTAAAATTTCAGCATGATTGGTTTCACGGTCTGCAAGGTAGCAAGTGTTATTATGTGAAAAAGAAGAAGTTGTACATTTTATTCTCTCCAGCTATGTGCCGTTTCAGTGTAGCTTTAATTATGATGAAAGTGGGGTTGTAGAAAGCAACGTTGTATCCAAGTGGGGTTGTATCAAAGCGGGGTTGTGTCAAAGCATGTCCAATGAAAGCGGGGTTGCAGGAAAGCGGGAAGGCGGAGGAAAACGGTCGTCACTGCCAGCAGTTTTGAAGTGGCAGTTCTAGTTATTATTATTTTTTGTATACTCAGTCGAGGCTCGTGTAAGAGCTAATACAAAGAACATATTGTCGTGTTCCCAGGGTGAACACCCCTGGGGACAGAAAGCCAATCGAGCTTAATAGTCCAAGGCATTCAATCCAATGGCGGTGTGAATACACGCGGGGGATGAGGGCGGGAAGCTCTTACCTGTACAGATCCCACCGGATGTCTTAGACCCTGGTAATCACGGAATTGTAATGCAAAAATACCAGCTTTATTGAAAGAAATGCCGATAAAAGAATGCATGCTAAACTAAAATTCCTAACCGAGGGACCCTCTATACAGACTCGTATACAATACATGGGGAAAAATAACTGGAAAATAATGCGTGCTTGTTTTTGTACTCTGCTTTGAGCAGCTTTTGAACTCCGTCGGGAATCGTCACAGCCCCGCGTTTTTGCACGGGAAAACATGCATTTGCGCGCAGTTCATGCGCGGGAACCAGGCCTTAGCGCGCCGTTCGTTCACTCCAGTCGCGCTCATCCTCGTCGTCCGCTTCACACAGCACCGACATCTCTCAGCGCACCCAGACGATGCACAGCCAGCATCGATGAGCCAAGGAAAGGACAATGCGGTTGCTTGAACCGATGAAAGCCAGGGACCACGAAGACAAAATGCGTGACCGTCGCCTTACACGAACACCAGGAAGTGAGAAGGATATACAGTGCATTCAGAAAGTATTCAGACCCCTTCACATTTTCACATTTTGTTATGTTGCAGCCTTATGCTGAAATCGTTTAAATTCATTTTTTCCGTCATCAATCTACACTCAATACCCCATAATGACAAAGAGAAAATAGGATTTTAGAAAGTTTTGCAAATTTATTAAAAAGAAAAACTGAAATATTACATTGACACAAGTATTCATACCCTTTCCTATGACACTTGAAATTTAGCTCAGGTGCCTCCCAATTCTCTTGATCATCTTTGAGATGTTTCTACACCTTGATTGGAGTCCATCTGTGGTAAATTCAATTGATTGGACATGATTAGGAAAGGCACACACCTGTCTATATAAGGTCTCACAGCTGACAATGCATATCAGAGCAAAAACCAAGCCATGAGGTCGAAGGACCTGCCTGCAGAGCTCAGAGACAGGATTGTGTCGAGGCACAGATCTGGGGAAGCCTACAAAAAAATGTCTGCTGCATTGAAGGTTCCCAAGAGCACAGTGGCCTCCATAATTCTTAAATGGAAGAAGTTTGGATCAACCAGGACTCTTCCTAGATCTGGCCACCCCGGCCAAACTGAGCAATCGGGGGAGAAGGGCCTTGGTAAGAGGGGTGACCAAGAACCCGATGGTCACTGGCTGAGCTCCAGAGATCCTGTGTGGAGATGGGAGCAACTTTCAGAAGGACAACCATCACTGCAACACTCCACCGATCTGGGCTTTATGGCAAAGTGGCCAGACGGAAGCCTACAGTTCAATATTGGTTTCATCAGACCACAGAATCTTGTTTCTCACAGTCTGAGAGTACTTTAGGTGCTTTTTTGCAAACTCCAAGCGGGCTTTCATGTGTCTTTCACTGAGGAGAGGCTTCCGTCTGGCCACTCTGCCACAAAGCCCAGATCGATGGAGTGTTGCAGTGATGGTTGTCCTTCTGGAAGTTTCTCCCATCTCCACACAGGATCTCTGGAGCTCAGCCAGAGTGACCATCGGGTTCTTGGTCACCTCTCTTACCAAGGCCCTTCTCCCCTGATTGCTCAGTTTGGCCGGGCGACCAGATCTAGGAAGAGTCCTGGTTGTTCCAAACTTCTTCCATTTAAGAATTATGGAGGCCACTGTGCTCTTGGGAACTTTAAATGCAGCAGAATTTTTTTTGTAGGCTTCCCCAGATCTGTGCCTCGACACAATCCTGTCTCTGAGCTCTGCCGGCAGTTCCTTCGACCTCATGGCTTGGTTTTTGCTCTGATATGCATTGTCAGCTGTGAGACCTTGAATAGACAGGTGTGTGCCTTTCCAAATCATGTCCAATCAATTGAATTTACCACAGGTGGGCTCCAATCAAGGTGTAGAAACATCTCAAAGATGATCAAGAGAAATGGGAGGCACCTGAGCCAGATTTCAAGTGTCATCGCAAAGGGTCTGAATACTTATGTCAATGTGATATTTCAGTTTTTT
Organism: Myxine glutinosa; assembly: GCF_964187855.1. Lineage (NCBI taxonomy): Eukaryota > Metazoa > Chordata > Myxini > Myxiniformes > Myxinidae > Myxine > Myxine glutinosa. The sequence goes on along the minus strand of NC_136272.1, from coordinate 217,857 downwards.
CTTTTTAATAAATTTGTAAAACTTTTTAAAATCCTGTTTTCTCTTTGTCATTATGGGGTGTTGAGTGTAGATTGATGAGGGAAAAAATGAATTTCAACGATTTCAGCATAAGGCTGCAACATAACAAAATGTGAAAAAAGTGAAGGGGTCTGAATACTTTCTGAATGCACTGTGCAACTGCTCGTAATGGAGGCCAGCCCAGAGAGAGGGAAAATGTCGGGACCCATGTCTTTTGTACCCAGGGCTCTTACGTCATCCGACGACGTCGTGCCATGCTCCGATCAGCGAGTCCCATCTCATCGCTCTATCGTACCGGACCAATTCCAGCTCTTCAGGGCGTGGCCTCACAGACCTGCCTGCTTGATGTTGCGATGTGGCGGCTGGCGGCACCAGCGGTATTGTTCAATGTCCTGTTCCAGTTGTTTTTTTTCATTTAATGTTATAATTCATGCCGATTGCTTGGCTTGGCTGTGTGTGTGTCGTGTTATATGGAACATAGGAGAAATCACAGAGGCAATTTACATACTGAGGATTTTCCATTAATCCCTAACTAATTAGCATAACCCCACCCCTTGTCATTGGGACAAAGATACACTTGCGCGACATCCGGTCTAACGGATTCCCTACTTATGTACATGGGGGTTCTTCTTCATCACGCAATTCGGAGCACATTATGCTATACAATTCTACCTGGACTAAGGTATTACATTGCCTACCCCCCATAAACGTTCGATAAACCCCATAAACAATATAAATAACCCCCATAAACAATATACAGTCACGTGAGAAAGTAAGTACACCCCATGTAAAGTTTTGACGTTTTCAACATATTTCAACATACAGCTATTTGATCTTCATTTCAACAATATTGACAGATAAAGGTGATATAATATAACAAATATCATGAAACATTTACATTTTGTCGTCCATTGTATAATTTAAATAAACATAAATGCAAATTTCGCATGTGGAAAAAGTAAGTACACCCTTGGCTCGAATAGGTGGTGTTGCCCCCTTTGGCAGAAACCACCTCAAGTAGGCGTTTCTTATAACTGTCTACCAGTCTCTGACATCGACTGGGATGAATATTTGCCCACTCCTCCATGCAGAATTCTTTCAGCTGTGCGATGTTTGAGGGGTTTCTTTCATGCACAGCTCGTTTCAAATCCCCCCACAAAATCTCGATGGGATTTAGATCCAGGCTTTGACTTGGCCATTCCAGAACCCTCCATTTCTTTCTTTTCAGCCATTCCTTGGTGGATTTACTGGTATGTTTAGGGTCATTGTCATGTTGCAAGGTCCACCTTCGGTTGAGCTTCAACTCTCCGACAGATGGCCTCACATTATCCTCAAGCACCCTCTGGTACAATGAAGAATTCATAGTGTGGATTCTATGATGGTGAGCTGCCCAGGCCCTGATGCAGCAAAGCTGCCCCAAACCATAATATTTCCACCACCATGCTTTACAGTTGGTATTAGGTTCGTGTGGTCAAATGCTGTCTTTGGTTTTTGCCAAACATGTCTTCTGGTACTGTGGCCAAATAGCTCTACCTTTGACTCACCTGTCCAGAGCACATTGTTCCAGAAGTGCTGGTCTTTGCCTAGGTGTTCATTGGCAAACTTTAGTCTTGCCCTGATGTTCTTTCTGGACAGCAAAGGTTTCCTCCTGGCACACCTCCCATGTAGATCAAATTTGTGCAGCCTCTTTCTAATGGTAGACGCGTGCACTTTGACATCAACAGTGGCAAGAGCGACCTGTAGGTCCCGTGATGACATACTGGGGTTCTTCGAGACTTCTTTCAGCATCTTGCGGTCTGCTCTCGGGCTGAACTTGCTGGGGCGGCCTGGCCTGAACAAGTTGGCAGTTGTTTGGAAACTTCTCCACTTGTACAGTCATGTGAAAAAGCAAGTACACCCCATGTAAAGTTTTGACTTTTTCAACATATATCAACATACAGCTATTTGATCTTCATTTCAACAATGTTGATAGATAAAGGTGATATAATATAACAAATATCATGAAACATTTACATTTTGTAGTCCATTGTATAATTTAAATAAACATAAATGGAAATTTCGCACGTGGAAAAAGTAAGTACACCCCATGAAATGTTTAAAAAAATCTTTTTAACATATCTGGACATATCAATATTGTCCACCGCACCTTTCCTATGCCATCTCCAGGCATTGCAAATCGTCATTGCTGGGCACCGAAGGGGGCTCGGCAGTGACGCACGCTGAAAGGAAGTACTCAGTTTTCACTCTCGTTGTTGTACACCGCTTCTTTCCTATGCCATCTCCAGGCATTGCAAATCGTCATTGCCGGGCACCAAAGGGGGCTCGGCAGTGACGCACGCTGAAAGAGTACTCAGTTTTCACTCTGGTTTCTTGTTGTACACCGCTCCTTTCCTATGCCATCTCCAGGCATTGCAAATCGTCATTGCCGGGCACCAAAGGGGGCTCGGCAGTGACGCACGCTGAAAGAGAGTACTCAGTTTTCACTCTGGTTTCTTTCTTGTTTTCTTGTTGTACACCGCTCCTTTCCTATGCCACCTCCAGGCATTGCAAATCGTCATTGCCGGGCACCGAAGGGGGCTCGGCAGTGACGCACGCTGAAAGAGAGTACTCAGTTTTCACTCTGGTTTCTTGTTTGTTGTACACCGCTCCTTTCCTATGCCACCTCCAGGCATTGCAAATCGTCATTGCCGGGCACCGAAGGGGGCTCGGCAGTGACGCACGCTGAAAGAGAGTACTCAGTTTTCACTCTGGTTTCTTGTTGTACACCGCTCCTTTCCTATGCCATCTCCAGGCATTGCAAATCGTCATTGCCGGGCACCAAAGGGGGCTCGGCAGTGACGCACGCTGAAAGAGAGTACTCAGTTTTCACTCTGGTTTCTTGTTTGTTTTCTTGTTTGTTTGTTTGTTTGTCCGGGCGATATCTCAGCCATCCTTTGAGCTAGGAAGCTGAAATTTCGGCACAGTAGTGAGCAAGTCCTTTCTCAAAAACGGTATTTTTTGTTTTTTGAATAATCAATTAATTGAGGAGTTATTTAATTATTAGCGATTAATTAAGTATTTATTTAATTAATCAAATTTCCTTTCTCTTCTGACCATTAACTCAGGCACCTTTTGAGTTAGGAAGCTGATATTTGGACATGCTAATGACCAGGCGATTTGCCTGCAAAGGCTATTTTTGATTTATTAATTGATCAATTAATCGATTAATTATTTAATTATTCGATTAATGACAATTTATTTTTTTTAAATTTACAGATTCTGATGAAATGCTGGTGGTTTCTGTGTTCTCTGACCGAATTGATTAATAATTTAATTTGAAAAAGATTATTATTTATTTATTTTCATTATTAATCATTTATTTATTTTCTTTCTCATTTGGCCAATATCTCAGGCACCTTTTGAGCTCGGAAGCTAATATTTGGACATGAGTGACCAAGTGATGTGGCTATCAAGGATATTTTTGATTTATTGATCAATCAATTAATCGATTAATTATTTAATTATTCGATTAATTACTAAATTTTTATTTTATTTTTCAGTTACAGATTCTGATGAAATGGTGGTGGTTTCTGTGTTCTGTGACCGAATTGATTAATAATTTAATTTTTTAATGATTATTATTTTTTTATTTTCATTATTAATCATTTATTTTTGATTATTATTTGATTTTTGATTATTTGATTATTATATTTGGAGGTAGGACTTCCGGTCCCTCGGGCGACGAGGCTTGCTTCGATCTCTCCACGGCATCAAAGTTTGAGTGTTTTCCCATTCGTGTCTTTGTCGGGTTTCCGCTGGTTGTTTTGTTGTGTGTGTGTTGTTGTGTGTTTCTGTTTAGTTTTGGTTTTGTGGTTGTTGCGGATTTGTGTGTGATTGGTCGTTTTTTATTCGCGCCTCGTGCGCGGCCTGGTCTTTCCGGGCTCCTTTACCCCCGTCGGTGTTTTGTGAGTGTAAGTTCTTTCCTTCATCGTATTTGCTTGTTTCTTTGATTTTCTTTTCTCCCCCCTGCCTCTCGTGGGCATCTTACCCTTTGTCCGGCGTTTTTAAAAACAGGACAAACGGATAGACAAATAATTCTATATTGATTCTTTCTCTCCTCCCGGGCACGTGCTTGTTCGCTCTCCTCCTCGTCTCGACTTGTGCCCCGCCCACTGTATCTCGTTTTTCTTCCGCCTCTGCTCCTTCTTTCTCAAATCCACGTTCTCGCTTGGAGACTTTTCCCAGATTGTTTTTCATGGTTTTCATGGTTCTGTTTGGATATTGTTGGAATATGTTTAAACCGCAGCCGTGATGCTGACGCCCCCCCCCCCCCCCCCAGAATTTCCATGTTTTAAACATTTCCCAGTGTGTACCCTGGTTAGAACAGGTACACCGTATCCCTGCGTGTCGTAAGAGACGACTAAGAGGGTTGGCGTCAGGAAGGGCATCCGGCCATAAAAACATTGCCTCAAAAAGAGAACCATGGCAATTACAAGTACATATGGGCAGGGTACAGCCCGAAGTGGAGATCGGTTTCTGAGGTTTGGGGACATGGAATGTCGGGACAATGACAGGGAGATCAGGAGAAGTGGTGGAAGCATTGGTCAGAAGAAGAGTGGACATATGTTGTGTGCAGGAGACGAGATGGAAGGGAAGTGGTGTGGGAATGGTGAAGGGTAGGGAGGGACAGAAATACAAGTTTGTGTGGCAAGGGTGCCTGGAGGGCGTGAATGGTGTTGGTGTCCTGTTTTCTGAGGAGTTTGTAGACAGTGTGGTGAGTGTGACTAGATTGAGTGATAGGTTGATGATGGTGAAAATGATGATTGGAAAGCTCTTGGTGAACGTCATCTCGGGATATGCTCCGCAGGTTGGTCGAAGCGATGACGAGAAGGACAAGTTCTGGTGTGCGATAGAGAAGCTGATGGAAAACGTGAAAGATGAGGAAGTTGTTGTGGTGGGAGGAGACCTAAATGGACATGTGGGAAGGAGTATGGATGGTTTTGAGGGAGTTCATGGGGGTTACGGATATGGTGTGAGAAATGGAGAAGGTGAAAGGATTTTGGAGTTTGCTGATGGAGCTGATTTGTTGATTTGTAATACTCAGTTCCAGAAAGAGGATAATAAGCTTGTTACATACATGTCAGGTGGGTCGACAACAACCGTTGACTACCTGATGGTGCGTAGGCGAGATAGGGGGCACCTCCGGGACACAAATGTGATCCCGGGGGAGGAGGCTGTTTCACAGAACCACTTGGTTGTCTGCGACATAAGGGTGAAAGGTGCGAAGAGAGCTCGGCGGGTGAAGTACCAACCGAGAATGAAGGTGTGGAGGTTGAAAGAGGTGACAGTAAGGGAGGCATTAAAAGAGAGGCTGAGTAGGGTAGAGGATGATGTGGTTGAGCTTGAAAGTGGTTGGATGTCAATGAAAGCTAGTCTGTTGGGAGCCGTTGGTGAGGTATGTGGATGGACAAAAGGACCACCGGGGCACTCGGAAACATGGTGGTGGGATGATGAAGTTGGAAAGAGGATTGATGAGAAGAGGAAGAAGTTCAAGGAGTGGCAGAAGGCAAAGGGTACGGGAGCAGAAACAGCAGAGCATGAAAGTTATAAGGCAGCCAGGAAGGCTGCAAAGAAAGAGGTAGCAAAGGCGCAGGAGTCATGTAGGAAAATGTTCGGAGAACGCTTGGATTCGGAAGCGTGTCAGAAAGCAGTATTCAGGATTGCAAAGCAGATAGCGAAAGAGAGGTGTGATGTGATGGGGGTGAGTTGCTTGACGGATGAAGTGGGACAAATCGTTGTCGACCCAGATGGAATTAAAGGAAGATGGAAAATATATATGGAAATGCTGTTGAATACAGAGAATGAATGGGATGGCAACATAGAGAGTAACCCAGTTTTAGGACCGGCAGAGAAGATAACTGAGAAGGAAGTTGAGGAAGCGATAAAAGCCGGTTTCACTTCCGTTTCTGGTCTTGCTGGCGTGGGTTCGTTTTTTCGCAGCTCTACACGCTCTCCATCGAAATCGAAGTTAAGTAATTGTTCCCATTTGTATTTTCGTTGTAACTGTATTTCTTTTATGGTGTATGTACGTATATTGTCCCGACAAAGATTTTCGGTGCAAATCTTTCATACCTGTATTGAAAATCGTGTTAATTCGTGTCGTCTTGAGGCCTTGTACAGTGTACACTGTACAACCTTGAGGCTTTGTTTTTCTCTCAGCGCCTGTCGTTTGTGATCCAATAACTTTCGTTCTCTGTTTTCGCAGTCTTTTCACCCCAAAGCCTACTTCCTTATGTAAATCTCAACTCAAAAAAACAAAAAAAAAAGACATTACCTTCTCTGTGCTCATTCGTTTATTCATTCTTATTCGTTCGTTCGTTCTTCGACCACGTGTTTCTCCCCCATTTCCCCAGATAGATTGTCAAATTTCAACTCGTTATTTTATCGTCCATGCGATATTGTTTGATTTTAGTTAGTTTTGGTTTGAATTTCCTGTAACTCGTAATTAATTAATCGTGTTCTGCTCCTCGTGTGTGGCCTTGTAGTTGTACCCCCGTCGGTGTTTTGTTAACTTAAGCGTGTTTTGCTTGGCTCTTGGTTTTTTCCCTTCTACCCCGAACATAATACTGTCTAACGTTCTAAATCCCCACCCCCCCCGCCAAAAAAAAACAAAAAAAACAAAAACATTTATTTTCTTTTCTCCACGTGTACTGTTGTCTCATCCTGTATTTTCTGTCCAGGTGTGCTGTTCGCCCCACCCCCATTATCTCCTTGCCATCCACCGTTTGCCCTGTTCACGTGACTCGTGGTGGTCCCTCTCGGCTCTCCCCCCGTTGGTATTTTTGTGCATATAAGATTGTTCATAGTTCTGTTTAAATATTATTTAAATATGTTTAACCTTTCCCCTTCTGTGTTTTATTCAGTGGTATATTACAACACGCTGTTTTTCTTCCTATTTAAAAGGCTTTTCTCAATTTCCTCTCCAACTCATTCCACTTCAAAAAAAAGAAATTCAATATCTTATACGTCTCCCTCACTACATGGTCTAAATTCACATTCATTCCATCCCTCCTCCATCGTTCTGAATCGGATTGCTAACTTGAAAATCACAACAAACCCAATTTGTTATCAATGTTCGTCTTTCATTAATCATCCACTTTCTAAACTCCCCTCTTGCCCCTCCCATCCAAATCCCCCCCCTTGCACCTACACTCCGAAACTTCCCCCTTGCCCCTCCACTCTTAAACTCCCCCCTTGCCCTTCCCCTCCTAAACTCCCCCTTTGCCCCTCCCCTCCTAATCCCCCCCCTTGCCCCTCCACTCCTGATCTCCCCCCTTGCCCCTTCCCTCCAAAACTCCCCCCTTGCCCCTCCCCTCCTAAACTCCCCCCCAATCCCTCCCATTCAATTCTCCCCCCATACCATTCCTCTCCAATTCTCTCTCCTCCCCCCTCCTCCTCCAAGCTGCCTCCTCCCCACTTCGTCTCCCTTCAATCTCATACCTCCACCCCCCCAAACCTTATACTTTCCTCTGCCCCCCCTCAAACAACCCCTCACTGTGCCGCATCCCTTCACCATCAAACCTTTCATCCTCCTCATCCTTCCCTTTCTTGGAACTCTTCTGCAACATCTGAAACACTATCAACTGCTCTCCCTACCTCCCCCTCTCATCCTTCATCTTACCCTACTCCTCCCCTCCCCTGTCCTGTACCCGATGCTCCCCCTCTCTCTTCATTAACGGTATGGACCTCAAACATCCGGGGCCTTCGCTCAAACCTGACTGATCTCTCCATACAGGTTGCTTCTGACAATCCAGACTTGATCTGCTTAACAGAGACTTTCCTCCTTCAAGATGTCTCTGATTCCTTAATATCTCTTCCTGGTTACTCCCTCCTCCGGTATGATAGACCTGAGCCTCGGCCTGGTGGTGGGGTGGCTATCTTTGTCAAAAACTCTCTTCCTCACTCTCCTTGCACTGCTCTCTTTCCTCCTCACCCGCAGGAGTACCTCTGGTTACGGCTTCCTCTCCGCTCCCACCTTTTGTTCATATGTGTTCTGTACCGTCCCCCAAACAGTGATGACTCCATCTACATTTCAATGTCTGACAACATGGACCAACTTCTATCCACTCATCCCAACTCTCTCTGCCTCATATGTGGTGACTTCAACTGTCATCATGCCACCTGGTTGGGTGTGGGTTCCTCTCTCACCAGTCATGGCACCTCAGCAAAGGACTTCTGTGACTCACTGGGATTGACACAATCTGTCAATTTCCCGACCCGGATCTCAGCCAATGGAGTATCTTCTCTTCTAGACTTGGTTATGACAAACTTCCCTGCTAATGTCTGCTGCTCTTCTTCTGCTCCAATCGGTTCTTCTGATCATGTGCTTGTCAAAGTGGACATCTCTCTGGCCATTCTCAGAGAGCCTCCTCAGCGTCGACGAGTCTGGCATTTCACTCAGGCCGACTGGGACGGTCTTCAAGCAGCCATCAATCGTCTGGATTGGTCTCCCATCTCCACTGCCTCTGACATCAATTCTTCCTGGGAATTCTTCCAAAGCAAACTGATCTCTCTCATGCACAGATTTATCCCATCTCGCCTTCAATTGTCTTACCCTTCCTCCCGTCCATGGTACACTGAATCTTGTGGTGAGGCAGTTGCCCTGAAACAACTTGCCTTTGCCTCTTGGAAGGCTAATCCAACTGAAGGAAATCTCAGTTCCTTCCACCAAGCTCGGAACAAGTGTGTGTCTACCCTCAGGAGTGCCAGGAAGCACTATCTCTCCTCACTCAAGAATGAACTCTCAAACCTGTCTCCTTCCTCCAAATCCTGGTGGCGTCTGGTCAAATCCGTTTCTGGTGTTTGTTCCCCCTCCATCCCCTCCCTTACCTCAAATGGCCACACAGTTGACATCGCACGTGACAAAGCCGAATGCCTCAACTCTGTGTTCGCCTCGAAATCCTTAGTCCCAAACCCATCTCTCTCTGTTCCCACCTTTCCCAGTCGAACCCAACTGCTCCTGGACTCTGTGTCCTTCTCTCCTGACAAGGTGGAGGAGTTTTTGTCAAACCTCGACTCTGATTCTGCAACTGGACCAGACGGCATCAGCCCACGGGTCCTAAAATCCTGCTCTGCCGCTCTATCTCACCCTCTCTCTGTTCTTTTCACCCTATCTTTTGCTCAAGGTAATCTGCCAGCATCCTGGAAATCAGCTAACATTACCGCTTTACACAAAAAAGGTGCAAAAACAGATCCTTGCAACTACAGACCAATCAGCCTGCTCCCAATTATCAGCAAAGTCATGGAATCCATCATTGCTTCGGATATGAAATCTTTCCTCTTCTCCAATGGCTTGATCTCTGATCATCAATTTGGTTTCAGACCAGGTCACTCTACTCTGGACATGCTGCTTCTGCTGTCTCAACAATGGATGGAGGTCCTCAATGCCAAACAGGAAATCAGAGCTGTCTCCCTTGACATATCACGGGCCTTTGATACGGTCTGGCACCCAGCTCTGCTCACCAAACTCTCCTCCTATGGTATCCGTGGAAATCTCCATGCATGGCTTGCGGACTTCCTCTCTGGTCGTAGTCAACGTGTGGCCCTGAATGGATTTCTCTCATCTCCCCTTCCTGTTCAGGCTGGAGTTCCCCAAGGAAGTGTGCTGGGCCCTGTGCTTTTTCTGGTCTTTATCAATGATCTCTCCGACTCTCTGGAAAATCCTCTCTATCTCTTTGCTGATGACTCCACTCTCTGCCGCTCCATTCCTCCTCCCTCAGATCGGCAGTCTGCAGCCTCCTCACTCTCTGAAGACCTGGACAAAATCACAGACTGGTCAAACAAGTGGAACATGTCTTTCAATCCTGACAAATCTCACTCTCTTACTATGTCTCTCCGAAAAGATCGATTGGACAACCCTCCCATCTACTTTCTCAACAATCCTCTCCAAGAAGTTCTGTCACTCAAGCCTTTGGGTCTCACTATCTGCCATGATCTTTCTTGGGAAAACCACATTTCCAAGCTGGCCTCCAAAGCCAGTCGCCGACTGGGCATCCTCCGTCGTGCGAAGTCCTTCCTCGGCACACCTGAGCTCCTCACCACATACAAGGCTTTCATCCGCAGCTCAATGGAATACTGTTCTCCCCTATGGGCTGGTGCTCCTGCCTCACACCTGGCTCGGCTTCACGCTGTTGAATCCAAAGCTTTCAAAATCATTGGAATCTCCCGCGATGAAGCTATCTCTGAGGGCCTTTCACTCACTCACCGCAGGCAGGTAGGTGGCCTTTCTGTCTTCTACCGACTCCTCTCCGGCCTTGCTCCCCCAGCTCTCTCTGTGCTCTGTCCCCCAAATATTCCTACAGGTCGCACAAGATCTGCCAGCAACCCTCTGATGGTTAAACTGCCGAAATCTCGGCTCTCTGCTCACCTTCACTCTTTCATTCCTCTTTTCTCCCGCCTGTGGAACAAACTCCCACACTCCCTTCAATCCCTCTCCTCCCTCCAGGTCTTTAAAACAGCTGTTCACCACCATCTCTTATCTTCCCCCATCCATAACCTTGATCTTTTCTACCCCCACTAATTCACCCCAGATCCACCTTGTTTGAAATTCCAACTTCTTTCCTGGTAATCCTGGCAGTGTCCATATGTTTATACCTCTCCCACCCCCCCCCCTTCACATGCCCCCCCCCCTTCACATGCCTCCCCCCCAAAGCCCTCTCCCTCCCACAGATCTCTCGATGTTTCCATGTCTCTCGGTCCCTGCTCTCAAATGTTGTGTTTGTGTCCTTCCCCCTCTCTCCCCATCTTGTCTACCGCTCCCGATGTTATTTGTTTTATGTGTCTGTTTGTCTTTCTGTGTGATTAATGTTCGCTCTTTCACGAGCCTCGATCTTGTATACAAAAAAAAAAAAAAAAAAAAAAAAAAAGCAATGAAGAATGGAAAAGCGGGAGGGCCGACGGGAGTTGTGGGAGATATGTTGAAGGCAGCAGGAAGTTGGGGTGTGAAGAGAATGACAGAGATCTGTAATCTGGTGGTGAAAGAAGGCCGCATTCCAGTGGATTGGGAACTGAGTACCCTCGTCCCTCTATACAAGGGGAAAGGTGACCCTCTGGAGTGTGGCTCGTACCGAGCGATAAAGTTATTGGAGCATGGAATGAAGGTATTGGAAAGGGTGTTGGAGAGGAGGATAAGGAAGAAAGTGAAGATCGACGAAATGCAGTTTGGATTTATGCCAGGACGAGGAACGACAGACGTGCTTTTCATTGTGAGGCAGTTGCAGGAGAAGTACATGGAGAAGAGGAAGAAGTTGTTTCTTGGGTTTGTTGATCTGGAGAAAGCATTCGATAGGGTTCCACGCAAAGTATTGACATGGGCATTGAGGAAGTTAGGAGTGGAGGAATGGTTGATCAGAGTAGTGATGGCAATGTACAAAAGAGCACGCACAGCTGTAAGGACGAAGGACGGGAACAGTGGTGAGTTTGAGGTGAAGGTGGGAGTGCATCAGGGGTCGGTACTAAGTCCATTACTATTTGTAGCTGTGATGGAGGTGCTAGCTCAGAACGTAAAGGAGGGTTTACCGTGGGAGTTGTTGTATGCAGATGATCTGGTGTTGATTGCGGAAAGTATGGATGGACTGAAGGAAAAGATGAACAAGTGGAAGGAATGTATGGAGACAAAAGGTCTGAAGGTGAATATCGGAAAGACGAAGGTGATGGCAAGTGGTAAAGCATGTGGGAGGTGGAAAGAACTGGGAAGTGGCGATGTGCTGTGTGCAGGAAGGGTGTCGGAGTGAATTCCATTCAATGTACAATGTGCGCTGAGTGGGTTCATCAAAAATGTAGTGGTCTGAGAGGGTCATTAACCAGTGTGGCAGCTACATTCAAATGTAAGGTGTGCACAGAGGGAGCTGCAGATGGAGGAAATGCTGAGTTGGATCTTGGAGACGGCGTGAAGCTGGAAGGTGTGAAAACATTTTGCTACCTCGGAGACATGCTGAATGGAGAAGGTGGATCAGACTCGGCAACGGTTGCTGGAGTGAGATGTGCATGGAAGAAGTTTCGGGAACTGAGTGGCGTATTGACGAGGAGGGGAGTGTCGTTGAAGCTGAAGGGAAAGGTGTTTGCTGCATGTGTGAGAAGTGTTGTGATTTATGGGAGCGAGACATGGGTAATGAACGTAGAGCAGCAACGAAGGTTGGAAAGGGTGGAAATGCGAATGGTTCGACGGATGTGCGGAGTATCGTTGAGAGAGAGGAAGACAAATGATGAATTGCGAAAGATGATGGGAATAGAGCCTGTGATTGATGCTGTGTAGAGGAACAGGTTGAGATGGTTTGGTCATGTGTTGTGGAAGGATGAAAGTGACTGGTTGAGAATAGTGATGGAAATGAATGTAGAAGGAAGTAGAGGATGGGGAAGACCGAGAAAGACTTGGCTAAAGATGGTCGAAGAAGAAATGCGGGCAAGGGGGAAGGAGAGATGCAGAAAATAGGGCAAAATGGAGAAAATTGTCATGGGGACCGACCGCAAGGCTAACCCCCGCTCTAGTAGGGAAAATGGCCTTTAAAATGCATGTTGTTGTTGTGTTGTTGTATTAATCATTTATTTATTTTCTTTCTCATTTGGCCAATATCTCAGGCACCTTTTGAGCTAGGAAGCTAATATTTGGGCATGACAGTGACCAAGTGATGTGGCTATCAAGGATATTTTTGATTTATTGATTAAACATTTAATCGATTAATTATTTTTTGATTAATCGATTAATTATTTATTGATTAATCAATTAATCATTTAATTTTTTATTAATGAGTTATTTAATTAAATTTCTAAAAGATACATCTTCGGATGAAGCACTAGTTGTTTAGTTATGCTATTAGCCAATTGATTATGAAAATATTTTGTGATGATCTTTTATTGATTTTAATTATACAATTAATCAATCAATTAGTGTACACCTCTCCCTCCCAATGCTGCCTCAATGAGCTGCACTGCGTTATTGCCGGGCACCAGAGGCGCCCCTGCAATGCCGCGCTGTAGGATATTTAATTATTTGGCATGGGGGCGGTGTACCTTGAATGTATCTGTACTTGTTTGTTTTCTTGTTTGTTTTCTTTCTTGTTTTCTTGGTTGTCCGGGCGATATCTCAGCCATCCTTTGAGCTAGGAAGCTGAAATTTCGGCACAGTAGTGAGCAAGTCCTTTGTCAAATACGGTATTTTTTGTTTTTTGAATAATCAATTAATTGAGGAGTTATTTAATTATTAGCGTTTAATTAAGTACTTATTTAATTAATTAAATTTCATTTCTCTTCTGACCATTATTAACTCAGGCACCTTTTGAGTTAGGAAGCTGATATTTGGACATGCCAATGACCAGGTGATTTGGCTGCAAAGGATATTTTTGATTTATTAATTAATCAATTAATCGATTAATTATTTAATTATTCGATTAATGACAAAAAATTTTTTTTTTTTAAAGTTACAGATTCTGATGAAATAGTGGTAGTTTATGTGTTCTCTGACCAAATTGATTAATAATTTAATTTTTTTATGATTATTATTTATTTATTTTCATTATTAATCATTTATTTATTTTCTTTCTCATTTGGCCAATATCTCAGGCACCTTTTGAGCTGGGAAGCTAATATTTGGACATGAGTGACCAAGTGATGTGGCTATCAAGGATATTTTTGATTTATTGATTAATCATTTCATCTATTAATTATTTATTGATTAATCGATTAATTATTTATTGAGTAATCAATTAATTATTTAATTTTTTATAAATGACTTATTTAATTAAATTTCTAAAAGATACATCTTCGGATGAAGCACTAGTGGTTTAGTTATGCGATTAGCCAATTGATTATGAAAATATTTTGTGATAATCTTTTATTGATTTTAATTATACAATTAATCAATCAATTAGTGTACACCTCTCCCTCCCAATGCAGCCTCAATGAGCTGCACTGCGGTATTGCCGGGCGCCAGAGGCGCCCCGGCAATGCCGCGCTGCAGCATATTTAATTATTTGGCATGGGGCGGTGTACTTTGAATGTATTTGTACTTGTTTTCTTGTTTTCTTGGTTGTCCGGACGATATCTCAGCCATCCTTTGAGCTAGGAAGCTGAAATTTCGGCACAGTAGTGAGCAAGTCCTTTGTCAAATACGGTATTTTTTGTTTTTTGAATAATCAATTAATTGAGGAGTTATTTAATTATTAGCGTTTAATTAAGTACTTATTTAATTAATTAAATTTCATTTATCTTCTGACCATTATTAACTCAGGCACCTTTTGAGTTAGGAAGCTGATATTTGGACATGCCAATGACCAGGTGATTTGGCTGCAAAGGATATTTTTGATTTATTAATTAATCAATTAATCGATTAATTATTTAATTATTCGATTAATGACAAAAAAAATTTTTTTTTTTAAGTTACAGATTCTGATGAAATAGTGGTAGTTTGTGTTCTCTGACCAAATTGATTAATAATTTAATTTTTTTATGATTATTATTTATTTATTTTCATTATTAATCATTTATTTATTTTCTTTCTCATTTGGCCAATATCTCAGGCACCTTTTGAGCTGGGAAGCTAATATTTGGACATGAGTGACCAAGTGATGTGGCTATCAAGGATATTTTTGATTTATTGATTAATCATTTCATCTATTAAGTATTTATTGATTAATCGATTAATTATTTATTGAGTAATCAATTAATTATTTAATTTTTTATAAATGACTTATTTAATTAAATTTCTAAAAGATACATCTTCGGATGAAGCACTACTGGTTTAGTTATGCGATTAGCCAATTGATTATGAAAATATTTTGTGATAATCTTTTATTGATTTTAATTATACAATTAATCAATCAATTAGTGTACACCTCTCCCTCCCAATGCAGCCTCAATGAGCTGCACTGCGGTATTGCCGGGCGCCGGAGGCGCCCCGGCAATGCCGCGCTGCAGCATATTTAATTATTTGGCATGGGGCGGTGTACTTTGAATGTATGTGTACTTGTTGTACACCGCTCCTTTCCTATGCCACCTCCAGGCATTGCAAATCGTCATTGCCGGGCACCGAAGGGGGCTCGGCAGTGACGCACGCTGAAAGAGAGTACTCAGTTTTCACTCTGGTTTCTTGTTTGTTTTCTTGTTTGTTTTCTTTCTTGTTTTCTTGGTTGTCCGGGCGATATCTCAGCCATCCTTTGAGCTAGGAAGCTGAAATTTCGGCACAGTAGTGAGCAAGTCCTTTGTCAAATACGGTATTTTTTGTTTTTTGAATAATCAATTAATTGAGGAGTTATTTAATTATTAGCGTTTAATTAAGTACTTATTTAATTAATTAAATTTCATTTCTCTTCTGACCATTATTAACTCAGGCACCTTTTGAGTTAGGAAGCTGATATTTGGACATGCCAATGACCAGGTGATTTGGCTGCAAAGGATATTTTTGATTTATTAATTAATCAATTAATCGATTAATTATTTAATTATTCGATTAATGACAAAAAAATTTTTTTTTTTAAAGTTACAGATTCTGATGAAATAGTGGTAGTTTATGTGTTCTCTGACCAAATTGATTAATAATTTAATTTTTTTATGATTATTATTTATTTATTTTCATTATTAATCATTTATTTATTTGTTTTCTTTCTTGGTTGTCCGGACGATATCTCAGCCATCCTTTGAGCTAGGAAGCTGAAATTTCGGCACAGTAGTGAGCAAGTCCTTTGTCAAATACGGTATTTTTTTTTTTTTGATTAATCAATAAATTAAGGAGTTATTTAATTATTAGCGATTAATTAAGTTCTTATTTAATTAATTAAATTTCCTTTCTCTTCTGACCATTAACTCAGGCACCTTTTGAGTTAGGAAGCTGATATTTGGACATGCCAATGACCAGGTGATTTGGCTGCAAATGATATTTTTGATTTATTAATTAATCAATTAATCGATTAATTATTTAATTATTCGATTAATGACAAAAATTTTTTTTTTTTTAAAGTTACAGATTCTGATGAAATAGTGGTAGTTTATGTGTTCTCTGACCAAATTGATTAATAATTTAATTTTTTTATGATTATTATTTATTTATATTCATTATTAATCATTTATTTATTTTCTTTCTCATTTGGCCAATATCTCAGGCACCTTTTGAGCTGGGAAGCTAATATTTGGACATGAGTGACCAAGTGATGTGGCTATCAAGGATATTTTTGATTTATTGATTAATCATTTCATCTATTAATTATTTATTGATTAATCGATTAATTATTTATTGAGTAATCAATGAATTTTTTATAAATGACTTATTTAATTAAATTTCTAAAAGATACATCTTCGGATGAAGCACCAGTGGTTTAGTTATGCGATTAGCCAATTGATTATGAAAATATTTTGTGATAATCTTTTATTGATTTTAATTATACAATTAATCAATCAATTAGTGTACACCTCTCCCTCCCAATGCAGCCTCAATGAGCTGCACTGCGGTATTGCCGGGCGCCGGAGGCGCCCCGGCAATGCCGCGCTGCAGCATATTTAATTATTTGGCATGGGGCGGTGTACTTTGAATGTATGTGTACTTGTTTTCTTTCTTGTTTGTTTGTCCGGGCGATATCTCAGCCATCCTTTGAGCTAGGAAGCTGAAATTTAGGCACAATAGTGAGCAAGTCCTTTGTCAAAAACGGTATTTTTTATTTTTATTAATCAATAAATTGAGGAGTTATTTAATTATTAGCGATTAATTAAGTACTTATTTAATTAATCAAATTTCCTTTCTCTTCTGACCATTAACTCAGGCACCTTTTGAGTTAGGAAGCTGATATTTGGACATGCCAATGACCAGGTGATTTGGCTGCAAAGGATATTTTTGATTTATTAATTAATCAATTAATCGATTAATTATTTAATTATTTGATTAATGACAAATTTTTTTTTTTTTTTTAAAGTTACAGATTCTGATGAAATAGTGGTAGTTTATTTGTTCTCTGACCAAATTGATTAATAATTTAATTTTTTTATGATTATTATTTATTTATTTTCATTATTAATCATTTATTTATTTTCTTTCTCATTTGGCCAATATCTCAGGCACCTTTTGAGCTGGGAAGCTAATATTTGGACATGAGTGACCAAGTGATGTGGCTATCAAGGATATTTTCGATTTATTGATTAATCATTTCATCTATTAATTATTTATTGATTAATCGATTAATTATTTATTGAGTAATCAATTAATTATTTAATTTTTTATAAATGACTTATTTAATAAAATTTCTAAAAGATACATCTTCGGATGAAGCACTAGTGGTTTAGTTATGCGATTAGCCAATTGATTATGAAAATATTTTGTGATAATCTTTTATTGATTTTAATTATACAATTAATCAATCAATTAGTGTACACCTCTCCCTCCCAATGCAGCCTCAATGAGCTGCACTGCGGTATTGCCGGGCGCCGGAGGCTCCCCGGCAATGCCGCGCTGCAGCATATTTAATTATTTGGCATGGGGCGGTGTACTTTGAATGTATTTGTACTTGTTGTACACCGCTCCTTTCCTATGCCATCTCCAGGCATTGCAAATCGTCATTGCCGGGCACCAAAGGGGGCTCGGCAGTGACGCACGCTGAAAGAGAGTACTCAGTTTTCACTCTGGTTTCTTGTTTTCTTTCTTGGTTGTCCGGACGATATCTCAGCCATCCTTTGAGCTAGGAAGCTGAAATTTCGGCACAGTAGTGAGCAAGTCCTTTGTCAAATACGGTATTTTTTGTTTTTTGAATAATCAATTAATTGAGGAGTTATTTAATTATTAGCGTTTAATTAAGTACTTATTTAATTAATTAAATTTCATTTATCTTCTGACCATTATTAACTCAGGCACCTTTTGAGTTAGGAAGCTGATATTTGGACATGCCAATGACCAGGTGATTTGGCTGCAAAGGATATTTTTGATTTATTAATTAATCAATTAATCGATTAATTATTTAATTATTCGATTAATGACAAAAATTTTTTTTTTTTTTAAGTTACAGATTCTGATGAAATAGTGGTAGTTTATGTGTTCTCTGACCAAATTGATTAATAATTTAATTTTTTTATGATTATTATTTATTTATTTTCATTATTAATCATTTATTTATTTTCTTTCTCATTTGGCCAATATCTCAGGCACCTTTTGAGCTGGGAAGCTAATATTTGGACATGAGTGACCAAGTGATGTGGCTATCAAGGATATTTTTGATTTATTGATTAATCATTTCATCTATTAAGTATTTATTGATTAATCGATTAATTATTTATTGAGTAATCAATTAATTATTTAATTTTTTATAAATGACTTATTTAATTAAATTTCTAAAAGATACATCTTCGGATGAAGCACTACTGGTTTAGTTATGCGATTAGCCAATTGATTATGAAAATATTTTGTGATAATCTTTTATTGATTTTAATTATACAATTAATCAATCAATTAGTGTACACCTCTCCCTCCCAATGCAGCCTCAATGAGCTGCACTGCGGTATTGCCGGGCGCCGGAGGCGCCCCGGCAATGCCACGCTGCAGCATATTTAATTATTTGGCATGGGGCGGTGTACTTTGAATGTATGTGTACTTGTTGTACACCGCTCCTTTCCTATGCCATCTCCAGGCATTGCAAATCGTCATTGCCGGGCACCAAAGGGGGCTCGGCAGTGACGCACGCTGAAAGAGAGTACTCAGTTTTCACTCTGGTTTCTTGTTTGTTTTCTTGTTTGTTTGTTTGTTTGTCCGGGCGATATCTCAGCCATCCTTTGAGCTAGGAAGCTGAAATTTCGGCACAGTAGTGAGCAAGTCCTTTCTCAAAAACGGTATTTTTTGTTTTTTGAATAATCAATTAATTGAGGAGTTATTTAATTATTAGCGATTAATTAAGTATTTATTTAATTAATCAAATTTCCTTTCTCTTCTGACCATTAACTCAGGCACCTTTTGAGTTAGGAAGCTGATATTTGGACATGCTAATGACCAGGCGATTTGCCTGCAAAGGCTATTTTTGATTTATTAATTGATCAATTAATCGATTAATTATTTAATTATTCGATTAATGACAATTTATTTTTTTTAAATTTACAGATTCTGATGAAATGCTGGTGGTTTCTGTGTTCTCTGACCGAATTGATTAATAATTTAATTTGAAAAAGATTATTATTTATTTATTTTCATTATTAATCATTTATTTATTTTCTTTCTCATTTGGCCAATATCTCAGGCACCTTTTGAGCTCGGAAGCTAATATTTGGACATGAGTGACCAAGTGATGTGGCTATCAAGGATATTTTTGATTTATTGATCAATCAATTAATCGATTAATTATTTAATTATTCGATTAATTACTAAATTTTTATTTTATTTTTCAGTTACAGATTCTGATGAAATGGTGGTGGTTTCTGTGTTCTGTGACCGAATTGATTAATAATTTAATTTTTTAATGATTATTATTTTTTTATTTTCATTATTAATCATTTATTTTTGATTATTATTTGATTTTTGATTATTTGATTATTATATTTGGAGGTAGGACTTCCGGTCCCTCGGGCGACGAGGCTTGCTTCGATCTCTCCACGGCATCGAAGTTTGAGTGTTTTCCCATTCGTGTCTTTGTCGGGTTTCCGCTGGTTGTTTTGTTGTGTGTGTGTTGTTGTGTGTTTCTGTTTAGTTTTGGTTTTGTGGTTGTTGCGGATTTGTGTGTGATTGGTCGTTTTTTATTCGCGCCTCGTGCGCGGCCTGGTCTTTCCGGGCTCCTTTACCCCCGTCGGTGTTTTGTGAGTGTAAGTTCTTTCCTTCATCGTATTTGCTTGTTTCTTTGATTTTCTTTTCTCCCCCCTGCCTCTCGTGGGCATCTTACCCTTTGTCCGGCGTTTTTAAAAACAGGACAAACGGATAGACAAATAATTCTATATTGATTCTTTCTCTCCTCCCGGGCACGTGCTTGTTCGCTCTCCTCCTCGTCTCGACTTGTGCCCCGCCCACTGTATCTCGTTTTTCTTCCGCCTCTGCTCCTTCTTTCTCAAATCCACGTTCTCGCTTGGAGACTTTTCCCAGATTGTTTTTCATGGTTTTCATGGTTCTGTTTGGATATTGTTGGAATATGTTTAAACCGCAGCCGTGATGCTGACGCCCCCCCCCCCCCCCCCAGAATTTCCATGTTTTAAACATTTCCCAGTGTGTACCCTGGTTAGAACAGGTACACCGTATCCCTGCGTGTCGTAAGAGACGACTAAGAGGGTTGGCGTCAGGAAGGGCATCCGGCCATAAAAACATTGCCTCAAAAAGAGAACCATGGCAATTACAAGTACATATGGGCAGGGTACAGCCCGAAGTGGAGATCGGTTTCTGAGGTTTGGGGACATGGAATGTCGGGACAATGACAGGGAGATCAGGAGAAGTGGTGGAAGCATTGGTCAGAAGAAGAGTGGACATATGTTGTGTGCAGGAGACGAGATGGAAGGGAAGTGGTGTGGGAATGGTGAAGGGTAGGGAGGGACAGAAATACAAGTTTGTGTGGCAAGGGTGCCTGGAGGGCGTGAATGGTGTTGGTGTCCTGTTTTCTGAGGAGTTTGTAGACAGTGTGGTGAGTGTGACTAGATTGAGTGATAGGTTGATGATGGTGAAAATGATGATTGGAAAGCTCTTGGTGAACGTCATCTCGGGATATGCTCCGCAGGTTGGTCGAAGCGATGACGAGAAGGACAAGTTCTGGTGTGCGATAGAGAAGCTGATGGAAAACGTGAAAGATGAGGAAGTTGTTGTGGTGGGAGGAGACCTAAATGGACATGTGGGAAGGAGTATGGATGGTTTTGAGGGAGTTCATGGGGGTTACGGATATGGTGTGAGAAATGGAGAAGGTGAAAGGATTTTGGAGTTTGCTGATGGAGCTGATTTGTTGATTTGTAATACTCAGTTCCAGAAAGAGGATAATAAGCTTGTTACATACATGTCAGGTGGGTCGACAACAACCGTTGACTACCTGATGGTGCGTAGGCGAGATAGGGGGCACCTCCGGGACACAAATGTGATCCCGGGGGAGGAGGCTGTTTCACAGAACCACTTGGTTGTCTGCGACATAAGGGTGAAAGGTGCGAAGAGAGCTCGGCGGGTGAAGTACCAACCGAGAATGAAGGTGTGGAGGTTGAAAGAGGTGACAGTAAGGGAGGCATTAAAAGAGAGGCTGAGTAGGGTAGAGGATGATGTGGTTGAGCTTGAAAGTGGTTGGATGTCAATGAAAGCTAGTCTGTTGGGAGCCGTTGGTGAGGTATGTGGATGGACAAAAGGACCACCGGGGCACTCGGAAACATGGTGGTGGGATGATGAAGTTGGAAAGAGGATTGATGAGAAGAGGAAGAAGTTCAAGGAGTGGCAGAAGGCAAAGGGTACGGGAGCAGAAACAGCAGAGCATGAAAGTTATAAGGCAGCCAGGAAGGCTGCAAAGAAAGAGGTAGCAAAGGCGCAGGAGTCATGTAGGAAAATGTTCGGAGAACGCTTGGATTCGGAAGCGTGTCAGAAAGCAGTATTCAGGATTGCAAAGCAGATAGCGAAAGAGAGGTGTGATGTGATGGGGGTGAGTTGCTTGACGGATGAAGTGGGACAAATCGTTGTCGACCCAGATGGAATTAAAGGAAGATGGAAAATATATATGGAAATGCTGTTGAATACAGAGAATGAATGGGATGGCAACATAGAGAGTAACCCAGTTTTAGGACCGGCAGAGAAGATAACTGAGAAGGAAGTTGAGGAAGCGATAAAAGCCGGTTTCACTTCCGTTTCTGGTCTTGCTGGCGTGGGTTCGTTTTTTCGCAGCTCTACACGCTCTCCATCGAAATCGAAGTTAAGTAATTGTTCCCATTTGTATTTTCGTTGTAACTGTATTTCTTTTATGGTGTATGTACGTATATTGTCCCGACAAAGATTTTCGGTGCAAATCTTTCATACCTGTATTGAAAATCGTGTTAATTCGTGTCGTCTTGAGGCCTTGTACAGTGTACACTGTACAACCTTGAGGCTTTGTTTTTCTCTCAGCGCCTGTCGTTTGTGATCCAATAACTTTCGTTCTCTGTTTTCGCAGTCTTTTCACCCCAAAGCCTACTTCCTTATGTAAATCTCAACTCAAAAAAACAAAAAAAAAAGACATTACCTTCTCTGTGCTCATTCGTTTATTCATTCTTATTCGTTCGTTCGTTCTTCGACCACGTGTTTCTCCCCCATTTCCCCAGATAGATTGTCAAATTTCAACTCGTTATTTTATCGTCCATGCGATATTGTTTGATTTTAGTTAGTTTTGGTTTGAATTTCCTGTAACTCGTAATTAATTAATCGTGTTCTGCTCCTCGTGTGTGGCCTTGTAGTTGTACCCCCGTCGGTGTTTTGTTAACTTAAGCGTGTTTTGCTTGGCTCTTGGTTTTTTCCCTTCTACCCCGAACATAATACTGTCTAACGTTCTAAATCCCCACCCCCCCCGCCAAAAAAAAACAAAAAAAACAAAAACATTTATTTTCTTTTCTCCACGTGTACTGTTGTCTCATCCTGTATTTTCTGTCCAGGTGTGCTGTTCGCCCCACCCCCATTATCTCCTTGCCATCCACCGTTTGCCCTGTTCACGTGACTCGTGGTGGTCCCTCTCGGCTCTCCCCCCGTTGGTATTTTTGTGCATATAAGATTGTTCATAGTTCTGTTTAAATATTATTTAAATATGTTTAACCTTTCCCCTTCTGTGTTTTATTCAGTGGTATATTACAACACGCTGTTTTTCTTCCTATTTAAAAGGCTTTTCTCAATTTCCTCTCCAACTCATTCCACTTCAAAAAAAAGAAATTCAATATCTTATACGTCTCCCTCACTACATGGTCTAAATTCACATTCATTCCATCCCTCCTCCATCGTTCTGAATCGGATTGCTAACTTGAAAATCACAACAAACCCAATTTGTTATCAATGTTCGTCTTTCATTAATCATCCACTTTCTAAACTCCCCTCTTGCCCCTCCCATCCAAATCCCCCCCCTTGCACCTACACTCCGAAACTTCCCCCTTGCCCCTCCACTCTTAAACTCCCCCCTTGCCCTTCCCCTCCTAAACTCCCCCTTTGCCCCTCCCCTCCTAATCCCCCCCCTTGCCCCTCCACTCCTGATCTCCCCCCTTGCCCCTTCCCTCCAAAACTCCCCCCTTGCCCCTCCCCTCCTAAACTCCCCCCCAATCCCTCCCATTCAATTCTCCCCCCATACCATTCCTCTCCAATTCTCTCTCCTCCCCCCTCCTCCTCCAAGCTGCCTCCTCCCCACTTCGTCTCCCTTCAATCTCATACCTCCACCCCCCCAAACCTTATACTTTCCTCTGCCCCCCCTCAAACAACCCCTCACTGTGCCGCATCCCTTCACCATCAAACCTTTCATCCTCCTCATCCTTCCCTTTCTTGGAACTCTTCTGCAACATCTGAAACACTATCAACTGCTCTCCCTACCTCCCCCTCTCATCCTTCATCTTACCCTACTCCTCCCCTCCCCTGTCCTGTACCCGATGCTCCCCCTCTCTCTTCATTAACGGTATGGACCTCAAACATCCGGGGCCTTCGCTCAAACCTGACTGATCTCTCCATACAGGTTGCTTCTGACAATCCAGACTTGATCTGCTTAACAGAGACTTTCCTCCTTCAAGATGTCTCTGATTCCTTAATATCTCTTCCTGGTTACTCCCTCCTCCGGTATGATAGACCTGAGCCTCGGCCTGGTGGTGGGGTGGCTATCTTTGTCAAAAACTCTCTTCCTCACTCTCCTTGCACTGCTCTCTTTCCTCCTCACCCGCAGGAGTACCTCTGGTTACGGCTTCCTCTCCGCTCCCACCTTTTGTTCATATGTGTTCTGTACCGTCCCCCAAACAGTGATGACTCCATCTACATTTCAATGTCTGACAACATGGACCAACTTCTATCCACTCATCCCAACTCTCTCTGCCTCATATGTGGTGACTTCAACTGTCATCATGCCACCTGGTTGGGTGTGGGTTCCTCTCTCACCAGTCATGGCACCTCAGCAAAGGACTTCTGTGACTCACTGGGATTGACACAATCTGTCAATTTCCCGACCCGGATCTCAGCCAATGGAGTATCTTCTCTTCTAGACTTGGTTATGACAAACTTCCCTGCTAATGTCTGCTGCTCTTCTTCTGCTCCAATCGGTTCTTCTGATCATGTGCTTGTCAAAGTGGACATCTCTCTGGCCATTCTCAGAGAGCCTCCTCAGCGTCGACGAGTCTGGCATTTCACTCAGGCCGACTGGGACGGTCTTCAAGCAGCCATCAATCGTCTGGATTGGTCTCCCATCTCCACTGCCTCTGACATCAATTCTTCCTGGGAATTCTTCCAAAGCAAACTGATCTCTCTCATGCACAGATTTATCCCATCTCGCCTTCAATTGTCTTACCCTTCCTCCCGTCCATGGTACACTGAATCTTGTGGTGAGGCAGTTGCCCTGAAACAACTTGCCTTTGCCTCTTGGAAGGCTAATCCAACTGAAGGAAATCTCAGTTCCTTCCACCAAGCTCGGAACAAGTGTGTGTCTACCCTCAGGAGTGCCAGGAAGCACTATCTCTCCTCACTCAAGAATGAACTCTCAAACCTGTCTCCTTCCTCCAAATCCTGGTGGCGTCTGGTCAAATCCGTTTCTGGTGTTTGTTCCCCCTCCATCCCCTCCCTTACCTCAAATGGCCACACAGTTGACATCGCACGTGACAAAGCCGAATGCCTCAACTCTGTGTTCGCCTCGAAATCCTTAGTCCCAAACCCATCTCTCTCTGTTCCCACCTTTCCCAGTCGAACCCAACTGCTCCTGGACTCTGTGTCCTTCTCTCCTGACAAGGTGGAGGAGTTTTTGTCAAACCTCGACTCTGATTCTGCAACTGGACCAGACGGCATCAGCCCACGGGTCCTAAAATCCTGCTCTGCCGCTCTATCTCACCCTCTCTCTGTTCTTTTCACCCTATCTTTTGCTCAAGGTAATCTGCCAGCATCCTGGAAATCAGCTAACATTACCGCTTTACACAAAAAAGGTGCAAAAACAGATCCTTGCAACTACAGACCAATCAGCCTGCTCCCAATTATCAGCAAAGTCATGGAATCCATCATTGCTTCGGATATGAAATCTTTCCTCTTCTCCAATGGCTTGATCTCTGATCATCAATTTGGTTTCAGACCAGGTCACTCTACTCTGGACATGCTGCTTCTGCTGTCTCAACAATGGATGGAGGTCCTCAATGCCAAACAGGAAATCAGAGCTGTCTCCCTTGACATATCACGGGCCTTTGATACGGTCTGGCACCCAGCTCTGCTCACCAAACTCTCCTCCTATGGTATCCGTGGAAATCTCCATGCATGGCTTGCGGACTTCCTCTCTGGTCGTAGTCAACGTGTGGCCCTGAATGGATTTCTCTCATCTCCCCTTCCTGTTCAGGCTGGAGTTCCCCAAGGAAGTGTGCTGGGCCCTGTGCTTTTTCTGGTCTTTATCAATGATCTCTCCGACTCTCTGGAAAATCCTCTCTATCTCTTTGCTGATGACTCCACTCTCTGCCGCTCCATTCCTCCTCCCTCAGATCGGCAGTCTGCAGCCTCCTCACTCTCTGAAGACCTGGACAAAATCACAGACTGGTCAAACAAGTGGAACATGTCTTTCAATCCTGACAAATCTCACTCTCTTACTATGTCTCTCCGAAAAGATCGATTGGACAACCCTCCCATCTACTTTCTCAACAATCCTCTCCAAGAAGTTCTGTCACTCAAGCCTTTGGGTCTCACTATCTGCCATGATCTTTCTTGGGAAAACCACATTTCCAAGCTGGCCTCCAAAGCCAGTCGCCGACTGGGCATCCTCCGTCGTGCGAAGTCCTTCCTCGGCACACCTGAGCTCCTCACCACATACAAGGCTTTCATCCGCAGCTCAATGGAATACTGTTCTCCCCTATGGGCTGGTGCTCCTGCCTCACACCTGGCTCGGCTTCACGCTGTTGAATCCAAAGCTTTCAAAATCATTGGAATCTCCCGCGATGAAGCTATCTCTGAGGGCCTTTCACTCACTCACCGCAGGCAGGTAGGTGGCCTTTCTGTCTTCTACCGACTCCTCTCCGGCCTTGCTCCCCCAGCTCTCTCTGTGCTCTGTCCCCCAAATATTCCTACAGGTCGCACAAGATCTGCCAGCAACCCTCTGATGGTTAAACTGCCGAAATCTCGGCTCTCTGCTCACCTTCACTCTTTCATTCCTCTTTTCTCCCGCCTGTGGAACAAACTCCCACACTCCCTTCAATCCCTCTCCTCCCTCCAGGTCTTTAAAACAGCTGTTCACCACCATCTCTTATCTTCCCCCATCCATAACCTTGATCTTTTCTACCCCCACTAATTCACCCCAGATCCACCTTGTTTGAAATTCCAACTTCTTTCCTGGTAATCCTGGCAGTGTCCATATGTTTATACCTCTCCCACCCCCCCCCCTTCACATGCCCCCCCCCCTTCACATGCCTCCCCCCCAAAGCCCTCTCCCTCCCACAGATCTCTCGATGTTTCCATGTCTCTCGGTCCCTGCTCTCAAATGTTGTGTTTGTGTCCTTCCCCCTCTCTCCCCATCTTGTCTACCGCTCCCGATGTTATTTGTTTTATGTGTCTGTTTGTCTTTCTGTGTGATTAATGTTCGCTCTTTCACGAGCCTCGATCTTGTATACAAAAAAAAAAAAAAAAAAAAAAAAAAAGCAATGAAGAATGGAAAAGCGGGAGGGCCGACGGGAGTTGTGGGAGATATGTTGAAGGCAGCAGGAAGTTGGGGTGTGAAGAGAATGACAGAGATCTGTAATCTGGTGGTGAAAGAAGGCCGCATTCCAGTGGATTGGGAACTGAGTACCCTCGTCCCTCTATACAAGGGGAAAGGTGACCCTCTGGAGTGTGGCTCGTACCGAGCGATAAAGTTATTGGAGCATGGAATGAAGGTATTGGAAAGGGTGTTGGAGAGGAGGATAAGGAAGAAAGTGAAGATCGACGAAATGCAGTTTGGATTTATGCCAGGACGAGGAACGACAGACGTGCTTTTCATTGTGAGGCAGTTGCAGGAGAAGTACATGGAGAAGAGGAAGAAGTTGTTTCTTGGGTTTGTTGATCTGGAGAAAGCATTCGATAGGGTTCCACGCAAAGTATTGACATGGGCATTGAGGAAGTTAGGAGTGGAGGAATGGTTGATCAGAGTAGTGATGGCAATGTACAAAAGAGCACGCACAGCTGTAAGGACGAAGGACGGGAACAGTGGTGAGTTTGAGGTGAAGGTGGGAGTGCATCAGGGGTCGGTACTAAGTCCATTACTATTTGTAGCTGTGATGGAGGTGCTAGCTCAGAACGTAAAGGAGGGTTTACCGTGGGAGTTGTTGTATGCAGATGATCTGGTGTTGATTGCGGAAAGTATGGATGGACTGAAGGAAAAGATGAACAAGTGGAAGGAATGTATGGAGACAAAAGGTCTGAAGGTGAATATCGGAAAGACGAAGGTGATGGCAAGTGGTAAAGCATGTGGGAGGTGGAAAGAACTGGGAAGTGGCGATGTGCTGTGTGCAGGAAGGGTGTCGGAGTGAATTCCATTCAATGTACAATGTGCGCTGAGTGGGTTCATCAAAAATGTAGTGGTCTGAGAGGGTCATTAACCAGTGTGGCAGCTACATTCAAATGTAAGGTGTGCACAGAGGGAGCTGCAGATGGAGGAAATGCTGAGTTGGATCTTGGAGACGGCGTGAAGCTGGAAGGTGTGAAAACATTTTGCTACCTCGGAGACATGCTGAATGGAGAAGGTGGATCAGACTCGGCAACGGTTGCTGGAGTGAGATGTGCATGGAAGAAGTTTCGGGAACTGAGTGGCGTATTGACGAGGAGGGGAGTGTCGTTGAAGCTGAAGGGAAAGGTGTTTGCTGCATGTGTGAGAAGTGTTGTGATTTATGGGAGCGAGACATGGGTAATGAACGTAGAGCAGCAACGAAGGTTGGAAAGGGTGGAAATGCGAATGGTTCGACGGATGTGCGGAGTATCGTTGAGAGAGAGGAAGACAAATGATGAATTGCGAAAGATGATGGGAATAGAGCCTGTGATTGATGCTGTGTAGAGGAACAGGTTGAGATGGTTTGGTCATGTGTTGTGGAAGGATGAAAGTGACTGGTTGAGAATAGTGATGGAAATGAATGTAGAAGGAAGTAGAGGATGGGGAAGACCGAGAAAGACTTGGCTAAAGATGGTCGAAGAAGAAATGCGGGCAAGGGGGAAGGAGAGATGCAGAAAATAGGGCAAAATGGAGAAAATTGTCATGGGGACCGACCGCAAGGCTAACCCCCGCTCTAGTAGGGAAAATGGCCTTTAAAATGCATGTTGTTGTTGTGTTGTTGTATTAATCATTTATTTATTTTCTTTCTCATTTGGCCAATATCTCAGGCACCTTTTGAGCTAGGAAGCTAATATTTGGGCATGACAGTGACCAAGTGATGTGGCTATCAAGGATATTTTTGATTTATTGATTAAACATTTAATCGATTAATTATTTTTTGATTAATCGATTAATTATTTATTGATTAATCAATTAATCATTTAATTTTTTATTAATGAGTTATTTAATTAAATTTCTAAAAGATACATCTTCGGATGAAGCACTAGTTGTTTAGTTATGCTATTAGCCAATTGATTATGAAAATATTTTGTGATGATCTTTTATTGATTTTAATTATACAATTAATCAATCAATTAGTGTACACCTCTCCCTCCCAATGCTGCCTCAATGAGCTGCACTGCGTTATTGCCGGGCACCAGAGGCGCCCCTGCAATGCCGCGCTGTAGGATATTTAATTATTTGGCATGGGGGCGGTGTACCTTGAATGTATCTGTACTTGTTTGTTTGTTTTCTTCTTTTCTTGTTTTCCTGTTTGTTTATCCGGACGATATCTCAGCCATCCTTTGAGCTAGGAAGCTGAAATTTCTGCACAGTAGTGAGCAAGTCCTTTGTCAAAAACTGTATTTTTTGTTTTTTGAATAATCAATTAATTGAGGCGTTATTTAATTATTAGCGATTAATTAAGGACTTATTTAATTAATCAAATTTCCTTTCTCTTCTGACCATTAACTCAGGCACCTTTTGAGTTAGGAAGCTGATATTTAGACATGCCAATGACCAGGTGATTTGGCTGCAAAGGATATTTTTGATTTATTAATTAATCAATTAATCAATTAATCGATTAATTATTTAATTATTCCATTAATGACAATTTTTTTTTTTTTTTTAAGTTACAGATTCTGATGAAATGGTGGGGGTTTATGTGTTCTCTGACCGAATTGATTAATAATTTAATTTTAAAAAGATTATTATTTATTTATTTACATTATTAATCATTTATTTATTTTCTTTCTCATTTGGCCAATATCTCAGGCACCTTTTGAGCTGGGAAGCTAATATTTGGACATGACAGTGACCAAGTGATGTGGCTATCAAGGATATTTTTGATTTATTGATAAATCATTTAATCGATTAATTATTTAATTATTCGATGAATGACCTAATTAATTAATTTTTTAAGTTACAGATTCGGATGAAATGGTGGTGGTTTATCAAGGATATTTTTGATTTGTTGATTGATCATTTAATCGATTAATTATTTATTGATTAATCGATTAATTATTTATTGATTAATCGATTAATTATTTATTGATTAATCAATTAATTATTTAATTTTTTATTAATGACCTATTTAATTAAATTTCTAAAATATACATCTTCGGATGAAGCACGAGTTGTTTAGTTATGCTATTAGCCAATTGATTAAGAAAATATTTTGTGATAATCTTTTATTGATTTTAATTATGCAATTAATCAATCAATTAGTGTACACCTCTCCCTCCCAATGCAGCCTCTCTGAGCTGCACTGCGGTACTGCCGGGCGCCCGAGGCGCCCTGGCAATGTCGCGCTGTAGGATATTTAATTATTTGGCATGTGGGCGGTGCACTTTGAATGTATCTGTACTTGTTTGATCTTCCTTTAAACCGTATCTATAGATAAAGGTGATCTAATTGAACAAAAAACAATGAACAATAGACTTTGCAATAATTTATTCTGCGGTAATGCCGCAGACAAAAAATTAACAGAGATGCCATTTCCTTCTGTGGAAAAAGTAAGTACACCCTTGGCTCCAATAGGTGGTATTGCCCCCTTTGACAGAAACAACCTCAAGTAGGCGTTTCTTATAACTGTCTACCAGTCTCTGACATCGACTGGGAGAAATTTTTGCCCACTCCTCCATGCAGAATTCTTTCAGCTGTGCGATGTTTGAAGGGTTTCTTGCATGCACAGCTCGTTTCAAATCCCACCCCCCCCCCCCCCCCCCACAACATCTCGATGGGATTTAGATCCCGGCTTTGACTTGGCCATTCCAGAACCCTCCATTTCTTTCTTTTCAGCCATTCCTTAGTGGATTTACTGGTATGTTTAGGGTCATTGTCATGTTGCAAGGTCCACCTTCGGTTGAGCTTCAACTTTCCGACAGATGGCCTCACATTATCCTCAAGCTACCTGTAGTTCCCTCTGTTTTGGCTATCTTCAGTTCCCTCGTGACCTCTAAATGGTATACATTGCTTCCCAAGAAATAGTGTAACATCAACGATGCTTCCGAGATACTCGCGTCTTTCCTTGAATCATTAGCTTGTCTACGTCTAGTCGGTATGTCAAGCTCATTGACATCAACAGTGGCAAGAGCTACCTGTAGGTCCTGTGATGACATTCTGGGGTTGTCAGAGACGTCTTTCAACATCTTGCGGTCTGCTCTCGGGCTGAACTTGCTGGGGCGGCCTGGCCTGAACAAGTTGGCAGTTGTTTGGAATCTTCTCCACTTGTAGATGATCTTCCGGACAGTCGAATGATTGATTTCAAATTGTTTGGAGATCTTTTAAAATCCCTTCCCAGACTTGTAGGCATCTATAACCTTCTTTCTGAAGACGTCAGAGAGCTCTTTTGATCTTGGCATGGTCACGCCGCACACTTCAACAACAAAGAGCAAACCAAACGAAATGTCTGAGGTTTAAATAAGACAGGTTCCTCCAAGATCCTCTCTAACGATGTTCTAATCATTTGCACCTGAGCTGGTGCACCTGATTCTAATTTTAGGTATTTGAAGTAGTGATAAATGTAGGGGTGTAGTTTCTTTTTCCACATGCGAAATTTGCATTTATGTTTATTTAAATTATACAATGGACTACAAAATGTAAATGTTTCATGATATTTGTTTTATTATATCACCTTTATCTATCAATATTGTTGAAATGAAGATCAAATAGCTGTATGTTGAAATATGTTGAAAAAGTCAAAACTTTACATGGGGTGTACATACTTTTTCACATGACTGTAATAAAGGGAGCGGGAAACAAGAGGGGGAGAGAGAGGGAAACACAACACCAGCAGAGAACGTGGACATCTGGAGATCTGTGGAAAGGATAGGGCTGTGGCACGGTACATGGGATAAACAAAAAAAATAAAAAAAATCTTTATTGTCTCATATTCAGGGAAATTATTCTTTGGTAACACCACAAGTTAACCATCATAAAAAAATGGTTATACATGGTCCAATGTGGACACTACAGGGTAAGGTGGACCTGAGATGAGTTTGGCTGATGCCTGATGGTAGTAACCATTGTGCTCTTTTGTGTCTGCTTTAGTTTGTACGAATGGGCCAGCAAGTGATGCTGAAAATAATCGGCATCTCATTGAACTTCAAAAGAGGAAGGAGAAGGTGAGAAGCCATGTTTGTAGTGACATTGTTGTTGAATGTTCAAGGTGATGTGTTTTAAAGGTAGGCAGTCAGCCCAAACACGATGAGTTATTTTGGTTCTAGAATCAAAAGCAGATTGATAGATACACCGAAGATGGCAGGAAAAAACAAATTGTTCATGCTCGAGTTATTGAATATGCCTCCACCCAAAGCGTTGTTGGTTATATTTATTCTGTCATCCAATTTTTATTAGCCTGGTGTTGGCTTAGCGGTTAGGGTGCCAGCTTGGGATCCTTGGATCCTGGGCTCGAATCCCTGTTGATCGCTGAATTAACGCCAGGGGGGTTGACTCAACCTGTCATCTTTCTGAGGTCGGCAAATTGAGTACCAGTTCATTGGTAATACCCTGTGTGTCGCAAGAGGTGACTAACAGGGTTGGTGGCAGGAAGGGCATCCGACCGTAAAACATCGCTTCAAAAAGGGGACCACTGTGCCCCAAAAAAAGGCCAACCCCCGCTTTGCGGGGAAAAATGGCCCCCAAAGGCGGTTCCATCCAATTTTTATTTGTTAAAAGAAATTGAAAATGGAAACATGCTGATGGACATGCTCAACTCCAATAGCATTGTGTAAATGTTCATCTATCTATAATTCCAGTAATCTCTGTCTGTACGTTTGTACGTTTGTACGTTTGTACGTCTGTTTGTCTGTGACCGCTGTTTCTCGACAACTACCGGTCCGATATACTTGAAACTTGCCAGGTATATTGCTGGGGACCCGAGGATGTGCCTTTTCAAGGTTTGAAATTAATCGGACAAGTACTTACCGAGCTATGGCGATTTAGCCGTTCGCCGTTCGCTTTGGCGTTGCGAATGGACCAAACCATTCATGTAAATAGAGGGGGGGGGGGGGGGTTCTGTGGTCGTTCGCTTTGGCTTTGCGAATGGACCAAACCATTCATGTAAATAGAGGGGGGGGGTTCTGTGGTCGTTCGCTTTGGCTTTGCGAATGGACCAAACCATTCATGTAAATAGAGGGGGGGGGGGGGGTTCTGTGGTCGTTGCGAAT